>NC_091827.1:40616600-40776600 GCF_038994185.2 Dermacentor albipictus | reverse complement strand
GACGTCTATCGTGCATATATTTAAAACATATGTAATCCATATAGAGCTACTCACTACTAGCGTAGAAAACGTATCACGATCTTAGACAAAAAGTAAACATACCAATTACCCTATTGTCATACTCGTACTCTCGAGATAACTTTTAAGAAATGCTTGACGTTCTTTTCTCACAAATATTAGGTTACTATAACGTGCAATAGCGTGACCTGAGAAGAATTTCTGATTGGGCGCTAGCACTACAAGAGTCAAATTGAATATGCAGAGTAGCAAACACTGCTTCAGTGCCGTGATATGTAGAGATGCACATGGAAAGCAAAAAAAGGTGTGTTGTTCGCAATGCGCGGGTGACTAGGAAGTGGTGAGCTCACGTGACCCGTGTTGTATGACGGTGCTCCGTGCTGCTCGACGTTGAAGGCCAGGTGGTTCTCGCTAGGCGCCCGGTCCAGGAAGCACCAGATCTACCACTATGCCATTCTCGGACGCCAAGGATCTGCGCTCCTGCTGGAGAAACGGTCTAAGGAGATAGGCGAGGTGGGAAACTGGTTCAGGCAGCCTCAAGGGCCGGTGGTCCTGCTGGGCAAGCAGTCCAGAGTGGCCACTTTCCCGGGCCACTGCGACGAACAGCCTTGCTGCCGGAGGCGAGAGCAGTAGCTGGAGCTGCTTCGCGCCTACCGTGGTTACGTCTGCTACCATGGCTATCACCAGACTCGCTGTGTAGGCGAGATCAGTAGCTGTAGCTGCTGCGCGGCTACTGCGGCTGAAGTGGCACCTTTCCCGGGCCACTGCGACGAACAGCCTTGCTGCTGGAGGCGAGAGCAGTAGCTGGAGCTGCTTCGCACCTATCGTGGTTACGTCTGCTACCATGGCTATCACCAGACTCGCTGTGTAGGCGAGATCAGTAGCTGTAGCTGCTGCGCGGCTACTGCGGCTGAAGTGGCCACTTTCCCGGGCCACTGCGACGAACAGCCTTGCTGCCGGAGGCGAGAGCAGTAGCTGGAGCTGCTTCGCGCCTACCATGGTTACGTCTGCTACCATGGCTATCACCAGACTCGCTGTGTAGGCGAGATCAGTAGCTGTAGCTGCTGCGCGGCTACTGCGGCTGAAGTGGCCACTTTCCCGGGCCACTGCGACGAACAGCCTTGCTGCTGGAGGCGAGAGCAGTAGCTGGAGCTGCTTCGCACCTATCGTGGTTACGTCTGCTACCATGGCTATCACCAGACTCGCTGTGTAGGCGAGATCAGTAGCTGTAGCTGCTGCGCGGCTACTCTGGCTACCAGCAGAGTTGCTGCTGGATGTGAGATCAGTAGCTGGAGCTGCTGCTCGGCTACCGCGGGTACGTCGGCTACCGTGGCCATCAACATAATCTCTGCTAGAGGCGAGAGCAGTAGCTGGATCTGCTACGCAACTACCGTGGTTACGTCGGCTACGATGGCTATCATCGGAGTCGCTTCTGGAGGCGAGAGCAGTAGCTGTAGCTTCTGCGTGGTAACGTGGCCATCACTGAAGTCACTGTTTGAGGCGACATCTGTAGTTGTAGCTGCTGTGCGACTACGTCGTCTACCGTGGCTATCACTACAGTCGCTGATGGAGGCGAGAGCAGTAGTTGAAGCTGCTGCGCAGCTGCTGCTCTTACGTCGGCTACCGTGGTTATCACCAGAGTCGCTGCTGGAGGAGAGAGAGCTGTAGCTGGAGCTACAGCGTGGCTACCCCGGTTACGTTTGCTACCATGGCTATCCCCAGAGTTGCTGCTGGAGACGAGAACAGTAGATGGGGCAGCTGCGCGGCCAACGCGATTGCGTTGGCTACCGTGGCTATCATCAGAGTCGCTGCTGGAACCGAGATCATAGGTGAACCTGCTGCGTGGCTACCGCAGTTATGTCAGCTACCGTGGCTATCCCAAGAGACGCTGCTGGAGGCGAGAGTAGTAACTGGAGCTACTGCGTGGCTACCATGGCTACGTCGGCTACGGCAGCTTTCATATCAGTCGCTTCTGAGGCTGCAAGTTTCGCGACTGTGTGGGAAGTCTATGGTGCTGTTGTTGAAACTCCTTTCAAATCATCCTTTCAAGCTTGTTAAACTTGTATTTATTGACTCAGTACCGTCGATCACTACATCCTAGATACTACAGAAACTAATATAGTATGGTCTTCGATGAGAGGTTACGGAGTTGCTCTGTAGTTGCTCAAGAAACTGCGGTCAGCTAGTTTTAATTAACAATTTGATATCGCCTCCTCGGCGAACTAGTACAGGAGATCCACAAGGATCAGTCATGGGAGCTTTGTTTCTTTTTTCCGGTACGTTCCTGTCTTGCCCGATGCACTAGACTCTGCACAAGTACCGATGCGTGCCGATGACACATTTATAATACTAAGAGGAGATAACGTCCAGAATGTTCAAAGAAACCTGACGCCGCACTAACAGTGTAGATGAGTTGCCGCAAATAAATTAACCGTTAACGTAGAAAAGACAAAATTCATGATCGTTAACTCGCTAAATAAGCCTGTAGATGTATCCTCAAATCACATAGTACTTAGTGACAATCCTTCCGAGTGTACTTCGCTAAAATACCTTCGGGTACTGATAGACTGTCAAATACACTGGAAAACCTAGAGTGATACACAATGTAATAGGCTTTAAGGGAGATGTTATCAGTTACTACAGGCAGGAAATTACTTTCCCGGCAAAACCCTCTGTTCCCTGTAGTTCCCATTTATACATTCTCATTTAAGATGCCGGGCTGAGTCATGGGCGTGGACTTACAGCACATGCGTTCCGCCGGTACTCATAAAAGACCTATAACAATAATTATTCACTCTGACATATTTCATCATAGGAAATCGCCATTCAAAAATATTCAGGCATTGCCATTTGAGGTAATGCGTCAGCTAGAAACAGTTCTAGTTAAAAACAGTATAGTGAAACTTAAACACCCTCTCCCCGTGTCCCTCTTGCAGACGACAGCGCGTGTCACTGAAAATGTCGCCTCGTATAATTTTAGTTTAGCTCCAATTGAGAACATATAAGGAGAGTGGCAGATAGAAGTCACTGGTGCCGAAGTATGGAATGTTTGCCACTTGAACTAAAAGAAACCCATATATTCAAAAAAGTAGCAAAATTTTTTTTATCATTGTTGACATTGACATTCTCTTCATCTCTCCTCCTCCCGCTTATATACCTTGATATAAATGTTTTTTCTTTCATTTCGCTGAGAGACGATTCCTATCATGTGATGAGCCAAACACAGCGTGAAACTGACCTGTTTGTCTTCCTTTTGTGTAACATGTATTAGAGTTCTATGTAATATATTTTAATGTTTGTTTTATATGTTCGTTGTTTTTTGTCCTTCTTTCGTTGCCTTATAGGTGGTGAAGCTTGTGATGTTTTTCTGCAGTTATCATGCTTTTATGCGAGTTTTATATGGCACTTCAGTATGGCACCCATTACTAGCCTTTGGCTACGGGTCCAAAGAGTTCATGGAAATTCACTGTACGTGTTCTGTCAAATGAAATTGAATTGAATTGAGGGAGACAATTAGGCGACGTCGTTTCTCTCTCGCAGCAGAGTGCTCGCGCAGCAGCGTCTCTCGGACTTCACAATGAGACGGCCCTGCATCGTTGGTTCTCCCTCAGAGCCGCTGTCCCACGAGCAGCAGCGCCTAGAGCAGGAGCGGGAGAGGTCTCATCGGCGTCGCGCCAGTGCCTTCGCAGAAGATCGGTGCTGAGATGCGGACCGCAAGCGGCAATGTCGGGCCGATCCCGGGGCTCGTGTGTCCGAGCTTGTTCGCAAAATGTAGCTAAAGCCGCACCGCTATGCCAGCGGCGACGTTGGGCTGATGATCCAGCGGCTCGGGCCCGAAAGGTAGAGCAGCGACATCAACATCGACGTAGACGTCAACGTAAAAACCGGGGCCGAACATTTCAGCTTCGCTGGTTTCTTATCTATATGGGGCCCATGGGCGGTGATTCTTTTTCGGTTTAATTTTCCTGTCAGGTAATTTGCGCGTATTACTTCAAGTGCAGAATAGTATGTACTAGACATACTAGCCAGGGGTACTAGGCAAGTAATAATTTGAGCGGTAAATGAACTCCGAAGAAGAAACATGCTACATCGTGCAGGATAGTTCAAAGACATTATTAAAAGGTAGTACATTGGTTGGTATTGTTTCTAGAGCATCCGCGTTTGTTGAACTACTCACATTTCTGTGCCTGAAGAAAGGTCGCTATACGCTGCGGACAAAAATAAATTGCTTGCGTCTTTTAGATAGTACGTTCAACCAGCGTTGTCTTTTTTTATCATCGGTGTAGGTCATGTCTTTACGTTTGTTTGGTTGTTTTCCGCGCGTAAAATGTATCTGCTGTAAGAAAGGTAACGTGTTCTACCGCATTATATACCAACAGTCTAACAGACAAAGCAAGCGCATGAGTGGTGCATGGGACTTTTGTGCTGCAAGACCTTGGTGCGATCCCGTCAACTAATACGTACATTTTTAAGTAAAGGGTTCTGAAGCGAGGCACGGTAAACTGTCTCAAGGTGTCTGGAGCAAGGCAAATAATTATTTGCATAAAAGTTTGACACATGTCTGCACTGGCAGGGCTGCAGCTGTAGGTCTCTGCCAATATCTTTCACGTAAGTGGACACCCCTTCTTTTTTAGATAATATGCTCGCAACATATGTCCAGCTCGCTAGAGCTCCTAGAAGAACCAGTTAACATCTACACCGAGTCAAAAGACGCTCTTACACAATTAAAATAAGCTGATGCAAACGAGAAGTCGTTATTGTAAAGGCTACTATGGAATCATTGGGGTACACTCACCCCCATATTATAGAATGTGCTCCCTCGACTCGACAATTTGGTCAGGGCATTTCAATGACGCAGCGCGTCGATTTAGGGGAAGCGTAGCACCTTCAGTCGGGGATTGGCACAGTGGTTGGTTCGGTGGAGCGAAGGGCAGAGTTCCCTAACGAGGATCGCTGGAAAATACAGGGGTTAAGCCACTGGAGCAGTCTTGAAGTGGGATATGTTCACGAGCCCTTCTCTTAGCATTCCTCCTTCATTAAACACTTAGATTGTTTTTAAAACTACTTCGATGTACTTGCCACGGCACATACTTCAAAACAGTTTCTGGCGTAAAATCTTGCTCACTGTCATTTTGATATGCAACATCAGGTGGCTAACTACATTGCAGCGTCATGGAGTTACCACTCCGGAATTCGAATGACTCCGGAATGATCCCGCATTTTGCTCTAAATGGAAGGGGAATGGAATTGTCTTTCTTTTTCCAAAAAAATAGAGCACTTGCTTGTGTACGCGCTTGTTTTTTAAGATATACCGAAGAACCAACCAGCCCATGTTTCAACATTAGTAAGACAGAGCCTCGAATTGAACAGTAAAGCCGTATTTTTGAAATGGTTTGGCTCATTATAACTCCTCAGAAAAACTCCTCAGAAAAACGCAGTCTCTCTAAATTTTCCATTGCCGTCTCAGAAAAACAGCGCCAAACTACCTGGCACCGCGCTTCATGTGTAGCGGCAGCGGTCGGTCACTAGAGTTGACGTCACGACGCGCCCGACCAATCACAGGCGGAAACGAGATGCGCGAGCTGGGCGTGTTCGCTGCTGCACTTTTCGTCGAAATAAAATATATTTGCGCTTTCTTTCGCTCAATTTCGATACGATATTCGAATTCGGAGGGTTGAAAAACATTATGTACACATGTTCACTCATTTTTTCTGTAAAACCTTTCAGCTTCCCTTTGACGGTCTGCATAAGCGCGCTTCGCATCACTAAAAAAAGAGACTTGCTCGTTCGTCTTTTCTCTAAACCAAATTATATCGCCTGCTTTAAAGGCACTTGGAACTGCTCCTAATGTGCATAGTGTAGCAGTTGCGGATCATTATACAAGACTCTATAGCGCGGCACTCCAAGGAATAAAGTGGGTGGTAAAAAGCTCTTCTTGACGCGACAGTTTGCTACAGCACTACGAAAAAAGATGACGGTCGCCTGCCGATTTGCGCTGAAAACACTTAAAGTGACTATCAACCAATATTCATGGTGCCCATTTTATCAGTGCAATGGGAAACTTACTGGCCAGAGTGTCAAATCATGAAGTGGTAACACCACGAAACGCCGTGGAATATTTCGTATCAGAATTTTCACTCTGCAGTGACTACACAGTCGTGCACTGGAAGCATGGCGAAAATGGGGACAGGTGAGTGTCACATGGATTATGCGCCGGCACTAGTGAGAGGCTGACGACAGGTGTTGCCGTAGCTGTGAGAAAGTATTATTTTCTTTATCGCGTCTATGGTCCAGCGAGTCGTGTTTTCCAAAGTGTTAAAGTGTTTCTGTGATAATCGCTGCCTGTTTTCGTGATTTCCTGTCCAACTGCTTTGGCATTGAGGCTGTCGAAAGTACACCAATAGGATCGAAAGTGAAACGACGCTTGTACACGCGTTACGCAGTTCAGCGGGTCGCCGCAACCATGCGCGCGCTTCTGATTTCCGATGCACAGAATACAGCGCGAGTGTCTAATATTATACTAAGTGTAGTTTTAAGCAATAATTAGAACAATAAACTTACGTACAGTAAGCTCACAGACTACATCCGAAGTACCAAGATTTCACCGCCAGGCGTCGCCCTTTGCTTAAATTGCGAACAGCGGCCTGGATTGTATAACTATAAATCATGGGCCTTTCATCTTCATAAACGTTTCATAACTCCTTCTGGCCAGTTGTCAGTCCCTTTAAATGCCACCGGCCTCAGTGACCACTACTTTCCGCCACTCACGCGACGTGGTAGCAATGGTCCCGCGCAGTTTGAAGGCTTTGAAAGTTGGGCATCTTGAATATTTAAAGAGCGGGCATTGTGTTGCGTGCCCGCTCTGGCCATCCTTTGTTTCTTTCTGTCAGTTGCAGTGACAAATCTGGGATAATCCGCCGTGGTAGCTCAGTGGCTATGGTGTTGGGCTGCTGAGCACGAGGTCGCGGGATCAAATCCCGGCCACGGCAGCCGCATTTCGATGGGGGCCAAATGAGAAAACACCCGTGTACAAAGATTTAGGTGCACGTTAAAGAACTCCAGGTGGTCGAAATTTCCGAAGTCATCCACTACGGCGTGCCTCATAATCAGAAAGTGGTTTTGGCACGTAAAACCCCGTAATTTACCTCTAGGATAATCTTAATTCCTTTGAGCATCGTGCAATGCGCTGTACTCTCTTGTTATCAGTTCCACCATAACTGCGATATCTGGATGATGTGCAGCTATGAAGATGGCGCTTCACGCGGAAGCCTTGGTGCAAGTCCTTGCGGACGCACAAGCGTGTGGTCAATGAAGTTGGCACTTATTATTGCCTGTCCTCCACTTTATCGCTAGTCAAGATCACTAATGTGAGAAGATTACTGTTAGTCTTCTGAAACATGAGATGGAAATATTATGTTCGTAAGAGGCAACATCGGCTGATTTAACAGCGAAGCTGTCAGCCTCTCGGTGGTGGCATTTGTTTTTTTTTTTGTGTCCGCGTCCGTTAGCAAAAATGTGGGTCGTTCCTGACGGTAATGCAGGTGAGGATCAGTGGCTCGCGCATCCGTAAGCATGAGGCTTCAACCACTCAGCAAAGAAGTGAACAGTGCATACATATTTTTGGAATCACACATACAACATACAGATGAGTATCTGTTTTGATATGTAACAAAAACAAAACAAGCATCTGAACCACATGACTGATGATAAGGCACTCCTGATAACAACGCGAAGCACGTAGCACTCCCCGCGTACGTTTCCCGGTAAGGATTGCTGTTGCGCAAGCTTCCGCAATGGCGGCAGCTTGCGACTTGGGGAGTGACGTCCCTAGCCTTTCGCATATCAAACTGCCAGCCTAGTAACTGATTTCAATGTTGTTGCAGCCCTGCTATGGGTGGCGGCGTGCTTTTAATATAACCTTTACTCGCATTGCTACCAATAATATAAATTACCACACATACCACCACTCTCAAGCAATAAAACATTGCATACCGCCCGCCCGCTCCCCTCAGCAGCTTCAGTGGTGGTGTCAAACAGCTTCGCAAGACATCCCCTTTCACAGGGCCGGGATGGCGAGTCAATTCCTTAATTTTTCCTGACCCTAAATGCCCGAAAAAACTTGAAAATTGCATGGGTTTTTGAGTGTAGGTTAGTTGCCTTGTGATTTTACTAGCTTTAACATGCTTTGCTAAAAATAATCTCTTAGCGTGTGAATATGCGATTGCAAACGTAAGTGGCTTAGCGCTTGCGCGGACTCTTTTCTGTCGGATGTAATCTGCGTACTATGTCAGGCTGCAAAATACAATTACTGCACCTTCTAAGGTAAATTGTGTGGATTACAGCATCCGTTGTAAAGTAGGGCTTCGATGTCTCGGTGGCGCATTGAAACGCCCAAGTGTAAGAAAGGAAGAAATAACTTTTCCAAGGAGTCCAACTGTAATATCTCCATTTCAACAGTAGTGCCCTTTATAATTTTTCTTTTTGCTACACTTGGAACATTGTTGCACAAAATAATATTCATGCAAGGACAGCAGCTCTGCAAAACGGAGACATTAAAAATGAGCATTTTGGCTGGTAGAAATGTAAACGGGCCACTGATTAAAATGAAGTTATATTACAAGATTTGCTCACAACAATGAGAAGTACATCTTGTATTGCACAGAGAGGCAACTGCTTCACCTATCTACGTGCATTTCCACGGCTGAATGAACGAAGATATTATTTCGCCGTGAACGAAGAAAACACTGCGGTATGTCGTATTAAATCAAAAAGAATAAGACCTTTGAAGAAGCCGTGGTTTCAAGCCCGCGCGGTGTCCTCTTGTCTCTGTTTTCCAAGGTGTTTAAAGTATTTATTTTGCACATCAGTCGGTTTTCTTTAAGGATAATAATAATAACGACCAACCTGATTTTCTTCATGACAGTTCTGTGGAAAGAAACATCGTATCTTTTCATTGATGTTGCGCGACCACTGTTTCTAACTGGCGACAGACGATGTACTTCAACCTGGCAAAAGCATTTTATGTTCCTGCTCACGACCCTCTTATCCATAAACACTTTAGTTACGGCATTCCTCTGCAAGTTTATAAAGAACTACCTGTCCACTCGGTTAAATTACGTTTGCGTTGGTGCTAAGTATTTTTGCCTGATAAGTTTATTTCTGGGGTTCCGCGCAAGTATATGTTATGTCAATTATCTTTCAATGTCTTACCGAACTAACCTTGAAGAACGCTTGCTCAATTCGCGCCTCTTTTTCAACCCTCATGGTGTTAAACTTTACAGCAAAATAGAATCAGCGTAGGGTTGTAATTATTTAAAGGAAGATATGAATTCTGTTGTAGACTGGTGTGCTTCCAACTTTCTTGGTATCGACCCAACTGAGACAGTTGTCTTTTCCTTTAGTCACAAAATGTCTGCGTTACTGTACGAATACTCACTTGATAACATTCATTTGAATGGAGCGAGTTGTACGCGCGACTTCGGAATATTGAATGACTCCCGGCTAACATTCGAACAACTTGTTTCATAAATTGTTAATGTATCCACCCGAAGATTAAGTTTCATATCAATAAGGTTTAAAAGTTAACTGCGTTGTTCTCTTGCATGATGATTTTGTCTTCTAGAAGGTAGAGTTTAGCTTGCTCATATGGAACTGTATTGGTTTGACCAACGTGAAAAAAAAATTCAATGCGTTCAGGACTTTTCATTCGTATCCTGTCTGATCGATTTCTGGGAGGCCATGCATTTTATGCCTTCGAGCGTGTATTGCGCCGATTTACTATTATGCCCTTGAAATAAAGTGACAATAGCGTGATTACCTATTCTTGTAAAACCTATTTCACAACCACTTTGCCAGTCCACCATTGCTGTAAGGTGTAACGTTCGGCGTGCCTCACCCAAACACGTCTTGCAACGCAGCAAAATATTTTGCATTACGCTGTTGATATTTTCACCTCTTGCTTTTTTATCTGGCTTCCGCGCTTGATTCATTCCAATTTAGTTTTTGCGTCTTGTTCTACTGTGGTTTCAGGATTACTGTTTTGGTTTCTGCTTTTGTGAAACAGAAGTACAGCAATGCTAAGCCATTGAGCTCTTCTTGGGCGCTTTCAGAAATAAATGAAATGAAATTAAACGAAAAGAAATCAAACTGCAGTAAACAAGCGCGTTTTCCAGATACTTATGTACCCATTCCATAATGTAGGCTAGACAAGTTTACTTTGCGAAACAAAAGTTTTTTCAAAATTAACTAGAAATTTGTATCATGCAATGAGAATATCTGCAAACCTTACTATGTTCATAGACCAGCCACAGTATCAAGATTGTTGATGCGCTCCTAATTCGTGTCAAGAATGAACTTTATTTCCATGGATACCAGCAATGCGTAACCGGTTGCGACTAACAATCTTCGAATTGACTGAATACTTCTTGACATAGTTGTGATTAACGTAATGGGCTTCTCAAGTATTACCTTAAATATGTGACCTCCAAATCCCCATGACATCACACTAAAATATATGCCGGCAGTCAATTTGCAATTTCATTCCGTTATATTTTATCTAGCTGCACAATAGAGCACTGAACTCCCGGTGGTCAGCGTAATAACAGAGTGGCCGAAGGAAACGTGGATATTGATGCCTCCGAAATAAGAATAAGCCTCACCAATCGCATTCCAACCTCGGTAAAAAGCTGTGAAAACCGCTTCGCTGGCACTGCAAACGCAGCGCGGATTGTAGCCGATGAATTTCGGTGCCTCTTTTTCCAGAGGAACACAGAAATCCTTGCAAGTCGCAACAGGGACCGAAGCTGCGCGAAAAAAATTAAAACAAGCAAAAACCAAGCATGTGCCTGGCAATCCATACATCACTCTCGACTGTAACAATTGCAGGCTCAGCCCCTATGGTTCGCCGCCAAACGTGCAGTATTTTTCCGCAATGGAACATGCAAATAATGGCTGAGTCAGCAGACGCACAACCTTTATTTCAATAATATCAAGCTGTAGAAACGCTCATGGTTGCCTGAGTAACGCTTGTGTACGTTCGTGGAAGCTCTGGTAATATGGCTGCACTCAAATGTGTGCTTTTGCTTCTTGTCATCAGAAATGATGTGAATGGTAGGTACAGCTTTTCGCCAACTCTCTCCTGGGTGTGCACAGTCTGTTCTATAATATCAATTTTCGTTTATTTTTTATTCTGCTGAGAACGAATGTGTTAAAAACCAAATATTGATGCAGTGTTGTAAAACACGTTCATCTACATATAATTATTAATATTAGTTGTCGTTACACCTCCTGTATCCATAGACGATAACACGCAGATGACGGATCCCGTTTTTCAAAAGTGATCCTTTTTAGAATACACGCTGGCACAGACGAAGGATTCGTTTTGTTCGACACTTATTATTTGTGGCCATGAGCCATGCTATTCTCACCGATTGCCATGACAGTCCCACCAATGGCCAGAGTCGCACAAGGAGAGTGTCGCTTGAACTAACATTCAAGTACGAAAGTAGAAATATATTGAATAGAATTGTTTTGTTACCTTGTCTACGATTTGCTAAACTGAGCAACCCGGCCTACTTCTCTGTGGCACTTTGAAAATAACGAAAAATTTACACTACTTGCGCACTTGACAGAGTTAGTTCAGTTTCCCATTTCAAATTAGTAAAGCTGCGCAGCTGTGTGTTATGGAACCTTATTTCCACACGGATAGTGAAATGTGAGGAGCGACGCCAAAGGACAGCCACATTACATTAATTTTGAGCTTTAAAGAAGAAGCTGGAATGCTAGTATCCAGGGGGTCAGTCAGTGGCGTAGCTAGGTCGTCTGGCACCCGGGGCCCATAGGTCTTCTGTCACCCCCCTCCCCGGGTGTAGCCGGCGGAAAGAGGGGTGTCTTCAGACGTATATGACACCCCCCCTCCCTCACTGGCCCCTTGCACCCGGGGCCCACGGCCCCCCGGCCCCCCCTGTTGCTACGCCACTGGGGTCCGTATTTTGGTGAAACACAAACAGCAGCATAGTAAGCTTAAGTGGTTTAGAGCTAATATAAAGTTTAGTGTTTGAAGATTGTGCCGGATTCTTTAGTGTACAACGGCTTCGTGGACTGAACAGGGAGCTGCGAAAAATATAAGGCTCCATGCGGGCCAATTGCTCAGACTTCTGTTATGGCGTAAAGTACCTTAGCTTTGTGTTCTTGAGCAATAAATTTTCATGTGCGATATATTAGTACTATTTATGTGCGTGGCACTGATAATACATTGTAAGCGATAGACTTCAGCGAGAGAATTGGACCAAGCATATGTGATCTGCACGGCTCACTAGTTCCCACCTGATAGATCGCCGGTGCAAACAGTTTGCTATTTCCACCCTTTCCTGTGGCTTTGAAATTTATTAAGCCGCCCAGGCATATTACAAATATTCATCAGGTCTTGGGATTAAGGAGATGTGGCCGAAAAAGCACTATGCAGCGCAAATGTCCGCGCACCAATGGCAGTTTTCTGAAACGTGGTAGTTTTCTGAAACTTGGTAACCTATTGTGTTGTGGCGTGGACAGCACATGGGTTTTATTTTGTCTCACAAAAATGACCTGGAAGTATACTTCTGTCATTAGTTCCTTATTTTCGCACCTCGCATGTAATGAAAATACTTTAGTGCAGACATAAATGTCAATTAGAATGGATCACAAATTCATTAATGAATGGATCACTGTAGCTACAAGTACGTGTCAGCAGATTTTAGCGTTGTCTTCCTATAGTAGCAAAGCGACTAAGGTACTGCATGATAAATACTGTGCATTACATATTCATTATATACTTCCTGTAGAAAATATAAATAGTTTCAAGCAGAATGCAGTCGTTTCTGTGCAGATTTTTGTTATGTAGGTAAGTTTTGAAACATGCATAAGATCAATAATATTTGTAATTTACGCTACGAAAGTTCTCAATGATTGCTATGCTGACAGTGTCTTTGCGGTTTGATTCTCGGAATATTCGCGAGAACTTTGGAAAGGCAAGCGAGTTAGAAGTGGGATCACTGGCGTTGGAGTGAGAAAATTATGACACTTTATAGAGACATGGACTCGAATTTAGGCGTCGAGTTGCTAGAAAGTAGGGAGAAATGTTTGACGCATGACCCAATCTGCTTCTTCAAATACGCGCTGATTCGGTCTATCAAGAAATGCGTCTTGCGTGAGAATCTCACGGCTGGAGCCAGCCTTTTGATAAGAGCCTCAAAAACGAATAATATGCGCGTTGATTTAGCGTAGTGCGTTTTGCACTGCATACATGAGTGGTTTCAGGGGAAATTTACAGGGTAAACGGCATTTTATTTTCTGGCCAAGTTTGCAGAAAGTACAGCTCAAACTATTTCATCTGTTCAGGCTCAGGGGTGTATTGTACAAGGCGTAGGAACGACCTACTTAGATTCTGTAATTAAGGCATATGCCAACTACAGTAATCCGTTTGCAGTTATAAAATTCTTGCAAGTTTCGTACAGCTCTGTAAATACTGCTTTATGGGGCGATGAAAGTCTGCTAACATGTAAACAGGTGAATGTTGGAGGTACATCTCCCACTGACTAAATTGGAAAATTATCTGTAAATGAAACACAAAATGCTTCAGCTCACAGACATTTTAACACTTAAGCTGTGGAAGTATGTTCTTTTTTCTGCAGCTGCAAGATGGAAATCTGAGTACTGTCTTCAACCTCCATCATATGGGACCTGCAAAGGGCGTATTGCATCTTGGTACTATGACCCGGGGATAGAAAATTGTAAGATGTTTTACTACTCAGGTTGTGGTGAAAACAAAAACCGATTTTCCTCAGAAGGCTGGTGCCAGTGGTATTGCCTACGTAATTACATAAATTCTTCTTGTAAATTCCAAAAATTTATAAAATGCATACACTTAACAAATGTTGCTATATAATTTAGAATATTGCAAAACATTCGACTCTATGTTGAAAACGTTAACATTGTAGAATATGTCCAACATATATTACAACCTCCAGGATCTTTTCTCAGTGCCTTAACAAACACGTGAGAACGAGGAGATTTCGGCATCAATTAGGCAGGATGACAAACGCCAATGTTCTACATCCACAGACGCTATAAAAACAAGCATTGAACAGTTGTAGCAACGCGTGGCTGAGCAGCTTCGTCTTGCTCCAGCAGCTTCGTCTTGCTCTAACTGTGCTTAACGAGAACTTGTTTCTAAAATAAAGTGATTTAACTTTATATGAGGCTCACAAAGCCGTGCTAAAATTCTTGTGAGCCACGGAATGATACCCTCGACTGTAACGCTCGTAATCTACATGGGACTGGGTGATGTCTTGCGGAGTGTCGACCACTCACTTTTGCTTTCTTTTATCTCTCTTTTCATTTTTTTTTGCCCCGGCGAAGCTGGTTGACATGGTATCCTGTTTGAGAGACAGTTGCTGACGCGCTCATTTTCGCTTTGAGGTGGTTGTAAGAGTTAGCTACTTACTTTTAATAGCATAAGAATGGCTTCAACAATGATGCGGAGCTCAAGTATTTAGAATGTAGACAAATAAGGGGGTCGCCATGGCAAGTACTTGCAGCGAGATGAACCTCCAAAGATATAGCGTCATAACGGGGGTATATAAAGACGGAACATAAAGATCGAACAATAGGCGCATGAGACAATGGCATTAGTGCTTTCGTAACAACAGTATTGCGATTTGAATGTAGCGCTGAACTTTAATTATTATTCACATCATCGTAAAGCATTTTACCGAGACTATAAATAAAAATTCATAATTTACCTTTCAAATGTTTACGAATAGCATTTGAATTTATAATTTACAAATAAACATTTCTAATCGAATGAAGTGCTCAATGATGTCATCAAGCACGTTTTTGAACACGAGCAGCAGCGGAGGCGAATTTCGCTGCTTACTAGCCTTCAATGCGCGGTCTCCTTCCTATTCGCTATCGGCCACTATGACTAAGGGGCTAAGGCAAGCCCACATTCAGGCACCTTCCTGTTTGGCATACGTAGATTTTGCCACACAATAGAAAAATCTGGTAGACAACCCCAAAACTGCAATTCATGCAGGAATTCGTTTGCTTTGTTCCACACCCTTGGGACCTATTCATGCTTCTTCCTATGCGCGAGCATAATCCATCAAGCTTGTCAGGAGCCGAAAACGTCACCTAAACTCCAAATCGTTTCACAAGCTTTTTTAAATTGTCGGAAGTCTTGTGAATATCAGGGAGAACATTACGTTTTTTATCTTTGCGTTCCGTTGTAGCTTCACTAGTATCGTTTTCCGTTTTCATCTTCTTAGGCACTGCTTCTGATACTGAAAAAATGACTGATTGCAGGAAACCAGCTTCTAAACTTACAATCTGTTTGTCAAAGCTTCCCTCTATTGTATGTGTGCATGACTTCTTTAAGGCTAATTTGGTATACTGGGTGACTATTGCTCACTTCACCGTTTTCAAATCAGCCGAATCGTAGTGAAACAATGGGTGCTGGGACTATAATCTTCGCTTATAGCCCCAGCACACATAATTGTAAATGAAGGCTATAGCGTTGTGTAAACACTGGATCCCAATATCCTCTGTTCATGAGTAAAAGTCAACCCTTTGCCAACGCCCTCAAATTTCTGTATTACACCTGCGATGTTGTCGTCATACGTGGAGCACTCTTATATTGGTGTCGTCATACGTAGAACACTCAACTCGGTTATTCTGTGTCAAGGCCCTTTGGGTAGTATCTTGACACACAACAATAATCGTCGTCTGTCTTGCTTGCGTTTCCTTTCTTGAAAACGCTGCGATAGCTTCATTCCTGTCGAAAACGCTCTGCCGTGCTGATAACGCCCGTGTCATTCGTGACTTGTAAGTACCGGGCTCGCAGCGATAAAGAAAGGAAATACGGACAAGACTGATGAAGATTACTGTCGTGTGGCAAGATACAACCCAAAGTGAGTAATTTTGTTTACAAGTGAACTGGCAAGATTTTTTAAAAGTACAAGAAAATCGTAAACATAAAAAACACCGTAGCAATCTGGTCACGGTCGATCCCTTCGTTCACCGCTCTGTAAAATTCCGATGAGAAAATATTGCACAACATAGGAGCAACAGAGGAACCTATGCATATGGCCTGTTTCTGCACGTAAACTTATTCTTCAAGCTCGACGAAGGTACAGTTAAAGTGAAACTCAAGCAACGCTGAAAGCCTATTAACACTCAACCCGGCAGTTTTCTGAAAGGACACTTCGCGGTTAACTTCAATACATTTTCGAACAGCCGTAAGCAATGAAAAGTGGGGATAGAATAAAACAATCCACCTATGTCAAAGGAAAAAGCATGACCAGTGTTGTCGTTCGTCAGTATAAACTTAGTAAGAGCTTCAGAGTTTTTTTTCTTTGTTTCAAACGGGTCGCTCACTTTTTGATGCGACAACACTTCCGCAAAAACCTGCTTACGTCGTTCTGCCAGGTTCGTGTTTGACTCACGAAAGACCGGAAGGAGATTTCCTCCTTGTGCGCCTTTAAGAAACACGCCCCAAGCCATCCCCTTTGCTTTGTTTGATTGAGTAGCGAGGTTGTGCAGTTGAATCTCTCTGCACGTGGAAACAGCCTTCTTCTTTATCTTTGCGGCTTTTACTGGCATAGGCTGCGCCTGTGTGCGTGTGTGCTCTTTGCGGTAGTTTGTTAGCGCAGTTATAAAACTGTTTGCTAATATGCACCAACTCATCCAACCAGCTCCTCTGGTCTTAAAGGAACTTGCGGATACAGCTGCGCTTATTATGACGTGAAGTGCAGAGCGCGCAAAGCACTAAATCATGATTTTTATGGAGAGTAGTGAATGAAAAGCAGGACAACAGTATAAAAATAAGATATAAGATACATATTATCCTCTCGTTATTGTATGGTAACCAGAAAGGTTGAATACAAGCAACGTGGCCTCCAATAAAACCAGTGAGTTGTTCGGCTACACATAGAAACAATTTATTTTGTTTGGTTTACGTCAGAGAGAGTAAAGTTACTCTAAGAAATGTACACAGGCCACCGGAGAGAGAGACGTGCCTCTAGCCTGCAACTCCACGTTGAGCAAGGGGCTTGTCAGAATGACAAGGGCAGAATAACAAGACAAAGATGGTATGATGTAGTTGATCATGACAGGTGCTGCACTGTCTACTGTTTCCGCACAACAGACACCTGGACGCTGTTCGGTGCATCCATCGTGGCGGAGAGGGTTTTACTCATTGTAGTCTAGCCAGAAGACCGCCTTTGGCATGACTTCCACAGCTGTTCTCGCCACTTGTGTATTAGACCGAGCCACGAACTGCGACTGACCTTCAATAATTTTTTTATTGCAGGATTGCCTTAACGAGCGATCCCAGCGGGGTAGTGTCGAAGTCATCGTGTTGTATTTCGGGATATTCGGAAGCCCGCAGTGGTAACAGTGGCCATGCATTCCTGTTCAGACTTTTGGTGTTCATTTCACGCATTAGCTTTGCCCCTTAAGTGCCGATGACGAGGTAACTTCTCATCACAATGAGCGTTCACTGGTGGCCATGGCGAGTTACCTCGCCGCAAAGTTTGTGCAATTTACGTACGCGTGAATAGTACGTGCAGTTTCTTGCAATTTTGACAAATAAGTAATACTCAATGACATTTACTTTCTTTGCTGAACAAGACAATTAAAATGCAATACGCATTCCTGGTATCATATACTGACACAGGTACATGTTTATCTTTATCGGTCGACCGCGTTTCACCGCCGAACAAATGTTATCGCACAGCGCAAGACGCGCCTGTCTGTGTCGAAAGTTTCTGGAATGTTATCGATGGTTCCATCCGATGTCTCTTACCGAGCGTTGTGTAATCTGACTGCATCTATGCGCGACGCGTATACTCTAGAACATAGTGGATGACACGCGGCTCCCAATGATTATACGGGAATGGTCGACCCCAAATGTATAAAAGTCGCCGCACTTGACCCGCTGATCAGATTTTCGACAATCTCCGACTGTGTTCGCCGCTTTCGTTGAGCATTCAGTGTAGCCTGTTTTTTTTTTTTAGGGGGGGGCGCAGGTTTGCCCAATAAAGTTAGTTTCCCAATTCACAGTTTTTATTTTTTTGCTGTGTCCTCAGCCGTCACTACCACGTGACAATATTTTGAAGTAACTGGCGTATTTATGAAGGTATGAAAAAATACACACATTTTAAAGTTTTTTATTTGTCTTGGCAGTAGAGGCTAGGGCGTTAATATGAAGTCATCGAGGACAACACCTGCACCGGTGTGACCGGAGCCATCGGGTTCTGATTCCGCTCGTGCATTCGTTTACCACAAGATCGCTTTCTCCGCTACGGACGTTACCATCTCCTTCTGCATGAAATGTTCATGCTACTGTCTTGCAGAACTGTAATGCGCTTTGCTATCTCTGAACAATACTTAATGTTTCTTTTATAGTTGTCATTGCAATTCGACAGTTTCGTTGTCTCAAACGCTCTTAAAGTTTGATCATGGCTGCCTGTACAGTGAATACGTGTCGTCTTGCCAGTGCAGTTTCAAATACCATGGTCCAACTTTAAGTACTTGTGACACTGCAGCGGTGAGGCCACAACAGGGCGTACCCGATGTCTTACATTGCCCACCATAACGTGAGAAGGTATGGTGTCTCCCTCAAAGAAGTAGCTTAATGCTTATTGAGTGGCCAAAGGCGATGTGAATCAATGAACCTTGCTTTTTAAGCCATCTCCTCCAATTTCTTGTTGCTGATGTCAATGACCATGAAAAAAAAAAGAAATCGCCCGAACTTCCAGACACCCGAGTGCGCAGATGGTTTTCTGTTCTTTAAGGGTGACTTGCATCGCGATGCAAATCGTTACTATAGTACTGAACTGGGTATAATTTATTCATTGAGGGACCACTCACTGGAGGTAACCATTAAGAATCCGCCTTCGTATGAAATTCAAAATATTTGACATGCCCGGATTACAATTGCTTAAGTCAGCGGTAGTCATCTGAAGGGGAGTGGCTCTCTCGTCCTTACTGGTCCAGTGTTGTTTCCTTTGGAATCTTTAGTCTCTCACGACACTGAAGTGACTGTCCGAGTTGATGGCTTCACTGTTGCAGAATAAACAGGTTTGAGAGATGCCCAAGAAGGCGCACCAATCTAGACACCGAAGCGTAGGTGCCGATGCACGAAGCGCTGGGCTCAACGCCACACGCGAGGTCCCCTCCATGATCACCTGAGACGGCGTCCTGCTTAAAAAAAAAACATGTCTATTCTATGTAACAACGAATGCTATCGAAGCAAGGCTTGACGCGAGGTTTGCTGATGTCACCTTGTCTTCGTCCCCATCTCACTTCAGACCATTCGTAAACTCAAGGTTCTTATAGAATTTAACATTATCGATGATGAGAAAGCATTGCCGCTTTTCGACTTTTACGCGGCTTCCACTTTTCTGCGGCATCATCACACGATGGTTCGTTGTAAGGCATTAAGTGCAGAATATTTTGCGTATAACTGTTGCTTTTTTTCTCAGCCAGAAACAAGTTGCGGAAGAATGTTTGCAGCCGGAGGTAATATGGTGAGAAGTGCTATGGCCGAACGCAGCGATGGTACTTTGATTACAAGAACAACATATGCCGTGAATTTAAGCATGGCTACTGTGGACTTGTGCCTAATCGGTTCGACACTTGTGAGCAATGCATAAGGAGATGCAGTGGTAAGTTCGCCAGTGGTCCTACACCAGACCTATTCAATAAACTGAATCATATACATTGATGAGAATACCGATATCTCCTAAAAGAATTGCATGAATTTATATAGCTGATACATGAACAAGGTCGCATAGTATCAGTTAATTGCTCTAGAAGATCCAAGCCAAACCAAAATATCTTACCACTGCGATCTCCCAATTTAGTAATGGATGGAAGTACGGTTGTGGGAAGAAGTTGAGCAATGTCAAACACAGATTCACAAACTGTGATAATATCTAACGAAGTTCGACAGTTGCTTTCTGATCTATGTCGCCACGTTTGTAGTAAAAAAAAAACGTTATTCATCTGCCACTCAATTATATGCGCTATCTGCTTTCGTCACCATGGCTTCATATATTCAGCCAAACTTGAACACAAGCCAACACAAGCCCTCATAAAGTTGCGCGCAACATTAAATAAGCGAAGCCGAGTTCCTACAATCCACGCTCAGTAATTGGACAGTGCAGCGCCAAAAGGCATTGTGAAACACGGATATAAAGGATCACGAGGCCTAAAGATATAATACGAGCTAGCATAAACATGTGACGTTAACTCCACTGGCGCTTGCAATCAGGTACTTCAATAGCTGTGTTATCGTTAGTATTATCCACTAAATTAAACAAGTTACTGCGATCATAGCTAAACCCCACTGCATTTTAGTACAATTATTATGCAAGCTATGGGTTACTGTTGATAAGTGTATGTCTGTTCTCCTTCTGCCTTAGATTCTGATCCCAATGTTTCCTGCACTGTGCCTGATGGCACGAAGAAAGGGTAATGGACGGACACACATTATCGCTCTACGATAACACATCGAGAATGTCTTCGAAACGGACAATCGGTGCTTTCGGCCAGAACTTCTGAACACGCAGCTCCGGGGTTACATGAAATTTCTAAAAAGCATGGAATAAATGTGTGTGCTCGATTCGTTCATGTGCAGCGTTTAGGACTCTGCACTGGAACGTTTTATGCGTCTTGGTACGTTACACAAAACTGGTTATATTGGCATGAGAAACTTTTATCCCTGAACATATAGCGGCAGCACCATCAGTATGACCGGTGACCCGAGTTAGACCTGAGATGGTCTCGGCTGAGCCACGAGCAGAAAAAGACCTTAATCTGCCGCGCCACCACGAGCCAACAAAACAAAAAAGAAGCTATTAGCTATCACAACCAAACGCACGAATGCTATTCAAATGACGCTAGTTTCTCGGTGTGGTGCGACAATACGACGAACTTTAGTTGAGCCTCGAAGGCACCTATTTTTGTACTCCCATCGCTAGTTCAGACTGTTTATTTTTAATGTTTGCCACGTAAAAGAAACTCTTATTCCTGTGTGATCTTGCACGGTCTGAAATAACTTGTATTGCGGTATGCTTATGTTCCTAAGTGTACTGAAGATTTGTTATTGCTGTTGCTCGGTAACACTTGTACACTTTCCCTTCTTTGACATAGACAGCAAGCTCATCCCGTCGCAATCGCAGAATTTTTGCGCAAAACAAACGTCATGGCACAGTTTATGGCAACATCAGTTTTCGGATTCAAATGTCACGGTATTGATGTAGTTTAGGGAGCATCCATTATACTTCTGTTTTGACATCTCCATGACATTGCCATGACTGTATTTTATGGCAGCGGTTCAAAGGATATGATGGCTTAGCTTGAATATGAATGTCCCACAAATAGCAGAGGTCAAGAGTGTAGAATGTTACAGAGCCATTAATAAAGCTCAAAACTCATTGAAGACTTCATAGTTCAAGACGTCAATGTTTGCAGATGTCACGTTTACTGGAGTTGGGCAAATGACGATGCTTTTCATACAAGCCTGAATGGTCCTACCGTGACGCATTAGGAGCCGTCGGGTTATAGGGTGGTATTTTTATTTAGTCCGCGTGCTCGTCTTAGCTAAGGGATTAATGGGGCAATGCTGGGGCGGGTTGTGTATGTCCTGCATGGTAATGTGTCAGTGAAATCCTGTTGCGATGTCCCGCGTTCTTTGCTTCCTTGCGTGCATACTCAATCTCCGCATATATACAGCCCCAGTCAGCCGTATATACATAATTAGAATACACTTTTTATGAAATTTATATATAACTGTAATGCTCTTTCATCGCTACTTCTGCTCCCATAGCGCAAGTTAATATTTATCATTCACGCTTTTTGCTTAGCATCGAGGTGATCATATTCATTTGGGTTCAGCTGCAAAGTCAACCATGTAATGCACCTTTTACGGAACTGATGAGCAGCGATATCGTCAATGAATTAAATTTTGCCAAATGATTACAGTTTCACTACCGTCCCTCCCTGCACACAAGTTGTCCAAACATGAAAACGGTTAACAAGAACATGGATAGCAGAAGTGACGAACAATAGTCGATAAGTGTTCTCGCGATTTATAGCAGGAGCCACCCATGCGATTGGTGGCAGAAGCACCACATCTGTTGATCGTTTTAACAAGGAACTCGGTTTCCTTACCATAAAATCATTTACGCATGTGTAGTGAATTTGTGAGAGCGTGGAAAAATTGTGCTCCAGAGAAACGAACATTTACTGCTAGCTTGCGCTGTGTCTTCCATCTTGTTCTCCTTTTTGTCGTTGTTCGCCATGCGCCATACAACCCGAGAAAACATAGGAGACGACAGAACACGTTACACTAACGTCGTGTGTTGCCGTGCCTGTGGTGCCATGCCCGGCCGTCACATGGCTTACATTCGCTGGGCAGCAGCATGAAGCCGCCAGCCGTAGCAGCTAGTCCTCAGTTGCATTCGATGCTCCTAGGCTCAGTAGCATCCGGTCCTCACGGATGCAGGCAAAACATAAAAAAGTCATAGTTTCTATAATCAGTAATCATCTGATAAAGTAACAGCGATTGCTAAATATCAAAGCAGCGTGCACGGTAATTATCGCGAGGTTCACACACAGAAACCCGTACGTAATAAATAAGGAATGTAACAGTGCAAGCCTGTTATGATGCTCTCCCAAACCACGATTGAAACACATACCGGCATCTGTGTCGCTGTGCCCACTGATCACATTCTAGGACAAGAATTTTATTAAGGGTATAGTTGCAATTCATCCAAGGATAAAGCGAAACAATACGTTTATTCTTATAATGAATACCAAGCATCATTCGGAAAAGGAAGAGGACAATAACATCGCGCAAAAACTTCCGGTAGAAACAGTCCGTCAATGCGACTGTCACGACAAACTACCAGGCATTGTCTTTTTTTTGTCCCTGCAACAAATGCTTGCAAAGTGGTTTCTTCCCACAGTGATGTCTATTGGGTTTGTGAGTAACTGAGTTTTATTTTCATCCACTATTTGTCAACTATCCCCGAGAGCATGAAGAACGATTTTCCTGGAAGTCTTTTGTGGTAGTCAGATTACGAAGGAACGCAAGCATAGTTTTTCGGGAAGGACATGCTTCAACTGGATGTCGTCGACTTATGAGGCTCGTAAGCTCACTATGGCTATTCGCCTGTGATATGTGTTTGCGCAGTACGTTCTCCTTTTGCATGCGCTCCAAAAATACCGTTTACAGGAAATTTTAAACTTAGCATTTCTTCTAGATTTGAACGGTGCTCATTGGCGAATTTCTCTAACAATGTCCTGCTTTGTTTCAAAGGTTCACAAATTCCCCTAACCATATCTGCACGACCGCTGTAATCTAAGCGCAATTGTTTCATTTCTCACGTGCATTGGTTGCACTATAAAATGTACTTCCTCTCATGTGACACCTTGATTCAAGTTTTCTGTCTGATCCAGTTCCATGTACAAACAGATTAAATATCAAATCAATAAAAAATAAACGATACAAGCGAATAGCAGTTCTCGTGAGTATAAAGTGCATTTTACCAGGGCTGACACATGGAGTAGAAGCTTGGAGACTGACAAAGAAGCTTGAGAACAAGTTAAGGAACGCGTAAAGAGCGAAGGAACGAAGATTGGTCGCGGAGGGCTTAAACAGGAAGTGAAAAAACGCGTCGAATGTAAGCAGTGCCAATGTTAGAGCAAAGAAAGTTGGTTTCGTACAATACATTCATTGCATTTCACATAATATCAGAAGAATAGCGGGGAAATCGCCGGTGGACGTGGTTTTCTCTGCTCCTGAACGTCCACAGAAGCCATGCGAACAAGTTAATACAGAGAATAACAAAAGGCAGGCGTTTTCTACTCAACATCGCAAACAATTAGTAACCTGCACTCATAACGTTGATATGCCATTCCACTTTCATGCGGAAAAACGTACGTTGGTCAAACCGGCAGATGCATCAATGAGAAATTAAAGGAGCATCGATATAACATCACTAGGGAAATCTCGATCGGGTCATTTGGGTGCCGAGATTTTTCCTGCAAGCCCATGTTTGCAAGTTTTTCCATTTTGTATAGGGCTCATAGCAGGATGACGAGATTGTGGAGGGCTACGAGATTACAAAATTAGAGGGAAAATGCGTAAGCAAGCCTTCGGAGTCGCTATCTGAAAACGAGATACCATCCTTCAGTTTATCTTTGTGACCATTTCAGTACATGTTTTCACCATGCCTGGCACACGTGTAGGGTTCATTGAAATGCACCATTGAATGTCCGTTTTTGCTGCCACGTTTGTGTCCGCTCATACGGTACATATTTATCGATGCGTGCGAAAATAAAATGTCTAGTTCAAAGTGAAGCGCTGGTGTCTGTATATCTGTTTCTTTCTATGTCCTCGTTCAGACGCGCTTATGCATTCCTCCATGGATTCTAACCAACTAGCCTGACTACGTGCTTCATTCAAGCTGACGTAATTTCGTTGCCGTCTTCTTGCTGTCGTAGTCACAATATTACGGTACCGTTGTCCTTATCCCGTCTTCAATATGCTACCATCGTCTCCTCTGCATTACCTATGTCACAGGCTTTCTAACGTCGGCGTGGAGCCATTGGGGTGATTGTTGGGAAGTCTACTGAAGCGTCGACAATGGTTATAGCTGCCATCACAATCCCAGCATTATAAGAGCACTGTACTCGGCAAGTGTCGCTTCTTTGTCTATTAGATTGCTGCAGCACGCACATGGCTACCATGTTACTTTGATTGCGATATTCTGTGGCTTCTGCAGCATTTTCTTTCTTGCTGTGACCAACAATGAATATTCAAGTAAACATGTGGGATTCAGGCTATTGTGTATGCGATTCGGAAGCGCTGTCTTCCTTTTCCCTGACATCAGCAGCAAAAGAGAAAGAAACAGAGTGATGCTCAGCTCTTAGAAAAACATCCAATCTTGCGCAACATTGCACTTGCTTCCTGGTTTCTGGCTCTTTCTTGCGAGGAATCCGGTTAACACACGTGGCAAACATCGCAGTGCTGCAATCCATTTGAATGCTTCCAGTGTGCTCTTTCCAAGAAATGTTTTTATGTCGGACTCCAAGGCCACGGCAGGGAATAGAACGGTACAGAAAACAGGCCCTTATTATTCCTGGCTTAGCGCTGCTCACCTACATCGCCGAAATTCGTGAAGAGCTTCGACCCGGCGGTTAGGCAGAAGACTTATGATGAACATTTTGAGCTCCTTTCTTGTCCTCGTTGTCTACGCAACCATCGCGCACGGTACGTGAATCTTCGAAGTAGAGGGTGTTAACGCACGTGGCTCTCTTTCTGTCTACTTTTTTTTTTACTCTCCACGTAAAGTATAGTTCATTTTACAAGGCTTCCAAGCGATTTGCTTGCTCTGGCATGTGACGGCAACGCTGGTATCCAATGTAAAGGCTTGCAACTGCTGACGGTTGTCGCAACTGAGTGGAGCACCACTTATAAATGCAGTTCTAAGCAGTAATCATCAACTACTTTTTTTCTCAAATCAGGTATTTACGGCCATAAGCCAGGAGGCGTGCCAGGAGGTCAGCCAGCAGCTTGTACCATTGCGGTGGTGAAAGGGCCAGGCGCCATTCCGCTGAAACGAGTGTCCTGTGTTGCCGTAATTTATGCACTGCTTTTACAATGAAGATCAACCAATCCGCCCGGTTTGACAGTCTTTTGCAACTACTTTTAAAGAACGCCCCTGCTTGGTATCATCGAAGTGGCCCTTTAAATCCGCGCGTGGACTAGAGCATAGGTGATGAATCATCCTTTGGAACCACTGAGAAACACACTCCTACTACGTCCGATGGACGTGAAAGATCTCTTATAGCCTGTGCTATTCTGATTCCATAAATTGTTCAGATTGTCCTGCGAAGAATGCATTTTACTGTCATATCATTTTAGCGACGCTGGAGACACGTTCACAGAGTGGGCTGCAATGTGCTCTCCCACTGTCATTGGTGCATGGAGTTTAATAAGTTGAACTAAGCTTGGCTATAAGAATTCTGAGTCTAAATAGATGCAATGCCAACGTTGAATCGGCTCGCTGGAGGTGACACGACAGCTTTACACTTTACGCCGCAAGCATGAGCTTTTTTCGCCTGCATAATGTAACAATTCTAGCGTTCCTTCAGAGCTGCTGTGTGAGTGCAATATGTCTCACGCTATCATTTTAAAAAAAAAACGACGTTACCGCCATGCAGTACGAATGAGAAGCAGATGCCAAGAACAAGGGGGTTGCGATGAACACGAACCATGCGCTCATTATTTGTCATTACAAATACATCAGGAAAACTTAATTAGGGACTGCGGCGTAACTGCGAAGGTGACGTTGTACGGCAAAGACGTGATGCCAGCTATATCCAGTATAAAGGTGTGGAGCAAGGGTTTCTCCGCAGCTATTTCGTTTGCCTTGACGCAATGCTCAAATAGTTCAACATAGGATTCGAAGTTCTGGATTTAGGGTCGTACTCGTCTAGTCTGCCAAGCTGGGGCATTGCTTGGTAGGAAAAGTAAATGTGTTACTTGTTGGACTGTCGGGTCCAATGATGGCCTATGGTAGCGACCAATTCGGTAGCAGTGGAGCCTCCGTGAGCCACCACATCCTGGTTGATGATGTAGCTGATAATGGTTGATAACATCCTTGTCGCCAAATGAACTAGCGCTGACGAGCGACAGTGGTTCAGGAGCACAAAGACAACTACTAGATTACCAATAACGACTTGTTCTTATAGAGAGAGCTATCTCACGTCACACAGGGCCACGTGCAATTTCCAATTGCACCATATCGTTCGATAAAACGAACCGTCACACAAAACCTGGCGCTGCAATAATCTACAACACAGGCAAGAACTGTGCGCATGATACACAAGGCTAGCGTCGGTAGCAGAGTCAGATGCACGCTGCTTGACGTTCGCCATCGGAACGCCTGCAAAGGAGACGCACGTAGCACATCACTGATTCTCACGCATTCTTGGGCAACTAGCTCAGTAATTGGCTCAACCTCTTGCCCTGGGCCTGTCTGCCCTTCCGCGTGAGCGCGGCGTATGCATGCTACAACGGATGCAGTTTCCTTCAATTACTAGAGTGAATTCTGGCGATGGGATTTTTTAACCACCATGGAAATGATGGTTGAATGTGTGTTTGTCTGATCTTCGTGGATATGGCTTAAGATGTTCTAGTCACTTCGTTTATTACGCTTTAGCTGGGCCTACACCGGTCTAAATTTCAAAGCGATATACATTTTTTTAATGCAGAAGGTAATACGACTCCACAAGAGCACATAATCGCTGCTAATTGCAGTGGTTCCGCTTGTCCGTGGCCCCATGGCTTCAAAATCGGGCTTCTGTGCTAGAGGTACTGTGTTCGAATCGTGCCGTCGGATTATTTCGATAATGTTCATTTAAGTCTTTCTAACGCAGCGCTGTCTTAATATTGACCGCCTTGGAAAGACTCGAAGCCATTTATTGCCGGAATAACGAAGTTTAGGCAAATTCAGGTGATAGGTATCTGATCCTTGCTGTATGAACTGTCCTGCTTGCAGAATCCGTAGACACTAACACCACAGTTCCTTTCGTAATTATACGAAACTCCATGGTGCCCAGGTCACCGACGTATCAGTTTATCGGTAGTCGTATTCGCCCCGCCGACATTCCACGGGAGCGCCTCACTGCTGAAGGTATGAAACCTAGCGCTACTGTTAAACGGGGTCCTAAGAGAGACTCCGCTGGCCCGCTCGGCTGCGCAAACTTCATGGCGTGTAAGACAGGCCAGAATGGTGAACTTTGCGTCTAGGTTCTCTATGCAACGTGCATTCCAGTACGTTCATGCCATCGAAAGTAATTGCCCAATTGCCGATTGTTGGTAAGGCGTTTCTTCTGCAGTACCTTTCACAAACAGACGATTAGCCGCACGTTTATTTCATAATAATGAAAGGCCGAAAAAAGCCCAAGCTGTGTGTATGAGCGCTGGGATGAGGAGAGACGGTTCAAGGGGACAAACTAAAACATGTCGAAAGAAGCGTTGACAGCAACCACATACATTTTGTCTTCGTCGTCTTTGGTTTGCCCGTCTTAGTCTTCATCGCGACACAACCTCGCTTGAAATGGAGCGCCGTACCGGAGCAAGCTAACATGCCACAGATACAGTTCACACGCAGTGCTACAACAGGCGACATGAACGACATCGGCTCTTGGTTGTATAATTGGCGGGCCAGAGTCTTCAGAAGCAATCTTGCAAGAACATCTGAATGCTGTTGCAGAAGTCGATACGCACGTGAATAACGCGACAGAAGCTTTTGTGATAGGCTAAACCAACGAGACGGTGCGCACAAGAGTATGACGAAGCCGGGTAAGCACTTGATGTACCTGAGGTGCTTGTCACAACGGAACTTCTGGGATGCTTGACCCGTAGTAAGCGAAACACGTGCCATCGGACGGAGCTGTGGTGCCATAATAATTGCATCGCGAGCGTACGCGCTGGCCAACTATGTTGCAAAGGGAAGTAGGGGTCCAGGTGCACAACATAGTCGCGGTCCCAACGTCTCATTTGCAGTGGTTAGCAGAAACGTACTTGGGTAGCATGTTCATCAGCATCCTCTTAAAGGCCAACTGCTGCAATGAATTTTTCGACCACGTTAAAAGCACCATTTCAGATAATCTAGACATGTGGTAGCCTGTGTGCAAAATCTTATGCTTAAAACACAGGTCAATCTGTCACAAAGAGCTTGCAGAAGTGGAAGTTTTTTATACCGAAACTAAAAAAAGAATACCACCATTATAGCCTGGCTGAAGTGACGTACAGTGAAGAATGTGGAGAACCAGGGCCCGTTCTGTTTGTTTTCCTTGCTTGTATTCCCTTCCGGTGTATGAGCGAACAGGTCCCGCATGTCTGCTAGCCAGAGTTCGTATAATTTTCCAGCTGCTTCGTGCGCTGTGACAACGCTGTTGCGCGCCCGCGATGTTCATTTAATACGAAGTATTCTCAGAGTCCAGCCACGTTTGTCTGTCCCGTTGTCTACGTTTTAAAGCAGGGCCTCGCCACGTCCTGCCTCCATTCGAAGAGCGCGTTAGGGTTACAAAGCTGAAGGGCCCCCGCCGTGCTTGCTCTGAAATCTAATGTGGCTGGCGCTTGAATAGAACCTGCGCTAGAACCTTCGTAACAGGAGGAAAATGGCGCATAGCATGCTAGGTTGGCTGACGAGCAGCCTGCTGTTCGGTTTGACTGAAGCGGGCGTGTTAAGTTTGCGTCTTCGGCAAACAAAGAAGCGCTCGCTCACGGCGCACTTAATTGTCCGCTATAGCACTGCGGAAACAAGTGCACGACGCTCTGCTGCGGGTCACGCTTTATGCACCCGGCAAAATTCCAGATATCTTATTGTCCAACACTTCCAGCTTCAGCGGCCGCTGCCTGGCACGCTGAAAGCGTCGGACTCGTCGACCCATCATACCGATCGGATAGCTACCGCCACCTGCAGTAAAGGGTGATAAGTAGCTCAGTCTTGGCGCAGCCAGGATAGAACGGCTCAGTGTAAGTGTGCGTCACATCACGGCCAGACATGCGAGATTGCTGCCATGATAGAGCTTCGCCAATTTCGCTCTGGCGGGACTACATTTCTGCATGGCTTGCCACCGCATCTTCACCATGGCCGCCGCGTTGCATTCTCTTTTCGTGACAAATGCGGCATACGGTTGCTTCTCGTTTCTGGCGCTGCGTCAGAAATGATTACTTGTCTGCTTCCGTCGCCCAATACCACTTCGTCTACTTTTAGGCGTCCGCGGTAGAGACGCAGGAAATATCTTTCAGATGATCTACTACCGGAAATGATCGTTTGAGAATATAACCCTACATTACAATTTACCTTTGAACGTTAACTTTGGTTTTCGTGCGCCATTGCGGCATGTAGCACTGTCAGTCACCCAGAGAAAGCGTTCACCAAGAAAATCTTGATGGGGAAGTTCCTGTGCTGCTGAAGTGCAACTTGTGCAGCTTCGTCAAGTGCAGTTTACATACTTTGTGTGCGTTGGGTGGTCCGCTTCGTACTTGCCTGCTGCACCGTGATGCACGTTTTCGCTATGAAAAATGGAAAAGGAAAGATGTGTTCTGCCTTCCTGTATTCAGCGTTGTGTACTGCACAACCAATTCTCATGCTCGAAAACCTGTTCACCCGCCGTGGTTGCTCAGTGGCTATTGTGTTGGGCTGCTGAGCACGAGGTCGTGGAATCGAATCCCGGCCACGGCGGCCGCATTTCGATGGGGGCGAAATCCGAAAACACCCGTGTATTCAGATTTAGGCGCACGTCAAAGAACCCCAGGTGGTCGAAATTGCCGGAGTCCTCCACTACGGCGTGCCTCATAATCAGAAAGTGGTTTTGGCATGTAAAACCCCATAATTTTTTTTTAAAACCTATGCGAACAGCCGACGTCTACGCAACACATCGGCATTCTTGCAGCAGCTGAAATCATGAGCGTAACTGGCAGAACGCATGCCAAGAGACGCCCGTCAACTCGCATATGATGAGCGAGAAAGGCGCCTGGCTCTCTAGACGCAACTGAGAGATCAGCTGCGTGCGGTTCTTCGATATTCACCATATCTGCATTGCTACCGCTTTGCCGGTAGGTGCACGCGTCGTCTGTATAGCCGCTGTTTAACGGCTGTTATAACAACATTAGCCATTTACCAGCCCTGCGGCTTTGCTAAGGTTACTTTGAGAGCATACGCTAGAAATTTATTGTAAATTTAGCCTGAGTGAACTTTCGTTGCAGTTGGTCTTTAGGTCGTTGTGTAAGACTGTTTGCGTGGGGATGACAAGCTTTGGTGACTTGGTGCTTTGTACAGCTGTAGTGCTCGGTACAAGCGGAGGATACGTCGATCACCTTAGACAACAAGTAACGTCCGCGATCCGTCAGGAGCAGCATCCGGAGCGTCCACAGTATGGCCGGAGAAGCAGTCAGCGTCCTGATGTAAATGTGTGGATTTGTTCACGACCGAGATGTCCTCTTGTACACGCAACGGCCAATGCATTTTGTAGAGTCTTTGAATGAAGACAGCCAACAGAGAGCGTGGTGGTCAGTTATTACGCGGAATGATGGCCATGGAGGTAAGGCCAAACTTTATTACCCGAACCAACGTGAGATAGTCTCGTTCAGTGGTAGAGCAGTTGCGTACGTCCGCGTCGAGAAGGCGGCTAGCGTAAGCAAGAACAGACTCTTGGGTACGCTGAATCTGACCAACAGCGCTGTTGCCACGACCACTGGCATATCTGCGGACCTCTGTAGGTGTGAAAGGGTCAAAATGGGCCAACATTGAATGGGTCGTCAGGAGCTTGATGAATGTTGAGAAGGCTTTGGTTTGCCGTTGTGCACGTCAGAAAGGACATGTTTCTTCAAAACTCGGTGAGATGGCAAGCAACATCAGGTAAAGATTAAGCAAAATGACGGAAGTACGAGTACAAGCCAATAAAGCTTCAAACTTCCTTAACCGAGCATGTGACTTGGAAGTCTCGCACACCGCTAATTTTGTCCGGGTCAAGCCCAGTATGCTCAGTCTACTAGGTGCCCGAGAGCGCTAAACTTGCGGCGAGTGAAGCAGCATTTCGACCAACTAAGCTGTACTTTGGCAGCCCGAAAAACAGCAAGCATAGTCACTCGGCACTGAAGGTAGCTGTAAAATGTTGCGGCGATAAGTATTATGTCAACAAGACAACAAAGACCCATTGGCTACTTCCAACCTCGAAGAAGAGTGTCCAGCCTTGTTGCGAAGGTCCCTGGCACACGACAGAGCCCGAAGGGCATAACTCTGAACTGGTAAAGGACATTGGGTGAATTGAAGGCAGCCTTCTCGCGCTCCTTCTCACCAGCTTCAATCTGCCACTTGTCAGAGCAGAGCTCAATAGATGACCAATACTTCGCCCAATGCATATAATCAAACGCATCGTAGACGCGAGGCAAAGCAGAGACTTTGTTAAGCTGTTGGTAGTGAATGGAAAACCTACATGTGTTGTCTTTTTCCTTGACGGGGACAACTAGGTAGACCCACCTACTTAATGACGGTTCGGTGATGTTCTTTTTCAGCATCTTTGCGACGTCAATTTGAACTATGCTTTGCTCGTGAGTAGGCACACGATAGGGACGTCGGTGGTTGTAACTAGTGTCATCTGTGCAAATACGATCAGTGGAGATGGTTGTCTGGCCGAGAGGGTGGTCGTTAAAATAAAAACGTATTGTGGTATTTAGCAGAAGGCAATGAAGATCATCAGTTTGGGATGGAGCAAAGTCTGAAGCGAATATCGTGTTGGTGTCATGGTAGGGTGAGGAAGAAGCGAAAATGGGGCATTCTGGTACAGGTCTGATAGAGGTGGAAGCAGCGAGTGTGAGCGATGATCATGATTATCATCATGATCAGCCTATTTGATGTCCACTGCAGGAAGAAGACATCTCCCTACGTTCTCCAATTACCCCTGTCATGAGCAAACCGATTCCAACTTTCACCTGCTAATTTCCTAATTACATCGCCCCAACTAGTTTTGTGCCATCCTCGACTGTGATTCCCTTCTCTTGGCACCCATTCTGTAACCCTAATGGTACACCGGCTATCCAACCCATGAATTACATGACCTGCCCAGCACCATTACGTTCTCTTAATATCAATTAGAATGTCGGCTATCCCTGCTTGCTCTCTGTTCCACACCACCCTCTTCCTGTCTCTTAACGTTATACCTAACATTCTTCTTTCCATCGTTCTTTGCGCGGTCCTGGTTTTCTAGCTTGTTTTTCAGTATATATTTCAGTATATTCAGCAGTATTTCAGTATATATTAGCACCGGTAGAATCCACTGACTGTACATGTTTCTTTTTAATGGGGTTTGTAAGCTTCCAGGCAGGATCTAATAATGTCTGCCATATGCCCTCCCCCCATTTTTGTTCTGTAAATTTCCTTCGCATGATCAGGGTCCCCTCTGAACAATTGCCTTAGGTAAACGTATTCCTTCACCGACTCTCGAGACTGACTGGCGATACTGAACTCTTGTTCCTTGCCAGGCTATTATTTATTGTGATCTTCAACCGCACTCTTACGCTCTCTGTATTAAGCTCCTCAATGATTTGTTATCACTCGTGCCCAGTGCTGCTGAACAGGTCAACGTCATTTGCAAACTCAGGATTCCTGAGATATTCGACATTGATCGTTACTCCTATGCCTTTCCAGTTTAATAGCCCCAATGCTTTTTCCAAGCATGCACTGAATAGCATTGGGGAGATTGTGTCTCCTTGCCTGACCCCTCACTTTTAGCTATCATTCTGCTTCGGCAGAATTAGGGTAGCTGTGCAATCTCTGTAGATATCTTCTAGGGCAATTACGTAAGCCTCCTGTACTCCTTGATTACGGATTGCCTTTATGACAGCTCCTACCTCTACTAAATCAAATGCATTTTCGTAATCTATGAAAGGCATATAGAGGTTGATTGTACTCTGCAAATTTCTCGATTACCTGATCGATTACATGCATGTGATCTATTGTACAGTAATCCCCCCTGAATACAACCTGTTCACTTGGTTGACTGAGGTCAAGGATTTCCCTCATTGTTTCGGAAATTATCTTGGTGAATATATTATACAATACTGTAACGATGCTAATGGGCCTATAATTTTTCCATTCGTTGCCTTCTATTTCTTTTGCGAATTAGTATACTGTTGGCATTCTTCCAGTTCTCTGGGACCCTTGAAGTCGTGAGACATTTCGTACAAAGGGCAGCAAACTTTTCAAGCATGACGTCTCCTGTATCTTCGACTAAATCGACTGTTAGTCTGCCTTTTCCTGTCGCCTTTTTTCGTTTCATTTGTTATAAGGATCTTCTAACTTCATCGCTAGGTAAAGAAGGAGCCTCTGCAATCTTTTTATTATTCCTTCAAATGGAGCTGTCGTGGCTTCTCTGGGTATTGTACAGGTCAGCATAGAATTCTTCCGCTTCTTTTACATCTTCGAAATTTCTGATCATATTACCCTGCTTATCGTTCAGTGTGTACATCTTCCCTTGTCCTATGCCAGGCTGAATTGGTCTGCTTCTGCCCTTATTGCGTCTAGGTTGGCTTCTTTTTTCTTGACAAATTTTGCTCTATCTCTTGAAATTAAGGTGAATTTATGACCTAACTAACCTATGATCAGTGCACATTACCCTACCTAACACTTCTACATCCTGCACTATGTTGGAATTGGCAGAAAGTACGAAATCAATTTCATTTATTGGTTCACCATTAGGATTTTTCCAGCTTCACTTTTGTTGCCATGATTTCCGAAAAAGTTGTTCATTATGCGCAGTATATTCGTTTCCCCAAATTCTACCGAAACCTCTTTTATAGTTTTTCCAGAATCCGCGCTGTAGTTGCCAATTTGCTTGTTTACATGCCTACTTTTCCCCCACTTCTGCATTGATGTAGCCCACTACTACAGCATACTCAGTTTACAGCCCGCCGTGGTTGCTCAGTGGCTATGGTGTTGGGCTGCTCAGCACGAGGTTGCGGGATCGAATCCCGGCCACGGCGGCCGCATTTCGATGGGGGCGAAATGTGAAAACACCCGTGTACTTAGATTTAGCTGCTTGTTAAAGAACCCCAGGTGGTCAAAATCTCCAGAGTCCTCCACTACGGCGTGCCTCGTAATCAGAGAGTGGTTTTGGCACGTGATACCCTATATTTATTACTGAGTTTACACTTTTGTCATCGCTAATGTCACATTTTCATAAATCTCATCCAATTAATCGTCATTGAGACTGGAGATTTGAGCTAATGTCACATCTTCATAAATCTCATCCAATTAATCGTCATTGAGACTGGAGATTTGAGCGTAGGCTTGTTCCACCTTTAATCTATACCACTTATTAGAATTTATTACGACTAATGCTACCTTTTCATTAAAGCTGTATAATTCGTCGATGTTGCCCGCTAGATGCCTAAGGATTAGGAATCCTTAAGGATGATGTAAGTTCGTTCAGCATCGCAAATGTCAGACGAGTATTCTAGTTTGGCATAGATTAGTGTCATGTACGCTATTTCTTTTATGATGCATTTCCGCTTCCTTTAATTACGTTTAAATAGACAACGTGCAGCAAGTTGTCTATTTGACAACTCTAAAAGCGGTTTATTTATTTTTCTGCCTTACATTTATCCATAATATTTCATTTTGCATTAGCCCTCTCTAGTTCTCATAAAAAAACGAGCACTTGATATTAGCGGATCCCTCAAGCTGTTACTTAATGCAAATGCAATTTTACCTCACGGCATTTCATATAACTTTCAAGGTGCAGTACCAATATTAGTAATTGTGTCTAGGTGTTAAAGCTCCAACCATAAAGCGCATCAATTGAGACCAAAAAAGCGGTAATCCTAGTTGTCCTATTTGTTTCAGCTCAACATACGAAAACGAAACAAGCCTCTATTCAACCAGAATTGTGTACCAAACCATGGGATCGTGGACCCTGCAGGGCAAATGTGAGCTATTGGTTTCATGACAATAAGTATCATGAATGCAAGATGTTCAACTATGGAGGTTGCCGAGGAAACGGCAACCGCTTCTGGACAGAAAAAAAGTGTCTAGAGAGATGTGAAATATGCGCTGACATTGTAGAGAGAATGCCTACAAATCAATAACAATATATATATATATATATATATATATATATATATATATATATATATATATATATATATATATATATATATATATATATATATATATATATATATATATATATATAACTCCGGTAGGTCCGGTACATAGGTAGTTGAATAAACGATGGGCACACTTATGGAAATTGAATTTTCAATGTTATAACACTTCGGCCGTGACACGGCCTTCGTCAGAATAAACACAAATACAGGCGCGCACCCGCTTTTATGGGCGTGCGCACGTGAGCATAATCAGCAGTGTATGCACGTGTACACTTGCAAATAATAACAGAAAAAGTACAGCAGTGTGTATAAATTAAGCACGCTAAAGGATCTATATATATATATATATATATATATATATATATATATATATATATATATATATATATATATATATATATATTCCCATGTTCCCACCTGCGGCAAGTAGTTTTTTCATCCACTTTAATTTCCATTAATTTATGATTTCATTACTTAATTTACTAAGCACAAGTAAGTTCCCGTATGTTGACACTGGTGTCATTGGTTGTTGGCTTCTTATGATATGACTAATAAAAATTGGGCCCCACGGTTAACGCCCTTTCTTCTCGTTTATATATATATATATATATATATATATATATATATATATATATATGGTCTGTATCTGTTGCAATTACGTCTGCGACACATCTTACCAAGCATGGAGAAATGTAGACGCGTGAACCAATATGTTCCATCAATTAAATTGTGCATTTTGTAAAAGCTAGCTTCATGCAGTAGTGGTGTGTTTTTTTCCTGTCCTGGTCAGTTTCGTGGGGATAACTTTTCCATGCAATCAAAATCAAATACTGCAAGAGCCTCTCCATAATAATGTTTTACGAGCATCTTTCGCCTGCATGCCATCAAAGAGATTGACATGGATCACAATAGCCAGCCAAATGATTCTAAAGAGCAACTTGGGAAGTAATATGCCAGCTCAGAAGGCTTATGCCTATACGCACATGCCTGGAAATATAAGCTTACCAATACGTAGTGCTTAAACCCGGAATTCCAGTCAACCGCAAACAGCTGTTTCAGGAAACGATAGTTTTTCCACAGGGTGATATTTGCGGTTCATTAGAGAACATTTGCTGTTCGTTGGTACTTAGAAATGCAGTACATCACGTGAAATTTTGACAAGAAAGCCCACGACTCCGTTAGTAAAATTCCATTACAATGTAATGAAGAACATCGCAGTTACGCCCGGAAAGTAAAGCATCGATTACAATAGCAAAGCTGTATGAAGCTATACCAAGTACGGTAGCTTTGTAAGGTCTTATAAGTTCCGAAACATTCGCTTACCAACTCAATTAACAAGCATGCGAGACATGGCCACATCTGACTCGATGACCGCGGACGCTCGCTGCGAAAACACTGTAGTGAGGAAGCGCGTCTTCAGCAGCGAGCTAATTGACCTTCGTGCTGTCTCTTGCTTCAAAGCAAACAAAGAGCCGAGAACACAGCACACACGAAGCTATCAGCCCTCGGTTCACTTAGGCTTTGTCCCCTTCGCAGATTGCTTTGCTTCGCAGAGCGCCATGCGCAGCCACCGCCAGAGTAGAACGCGCCCCTCCCCATCGGCTGCCCCCACCGGTGCCTTGATTGGCTTCCCACAGACCTACCTCCTACCTAGCTACCTACCTCTTGTGAGATCAAGCCACCGCCCTCGGCTACCCTCGCCCGCTTTCACTCGCACACACAGCATACGGCGCGTGGCCACGATGTTGTCGCACTTGGACTTTATACCGAATATCACGGTGACAATGAGAGCGAGAATTCTAGCTGGAGCGTCTGTATAATTGCTATCGCAATAAAGTTATACTGAGCCCAACGCCATTGAAAAAAATAATTGTCCAGATTTTTAGTATCCAGACTTGTTTACTGCGGTAACTACGGTGGTACAGTTGAAATAGGTTCGCGGTAAAGTATTCCAAAATAGTATTCGATTTTGCCTAGTATTTATACAATCGCAGCATACTTCAAGAGCAGGAGCAAGAAGGGAAAATACTAGGCCGCAGATAAACTAAGCGTAGCGCTCCCACCTAAAGTATAACCTGAGCCTTCCGACTACCCAAGGCTTACGTGAGACACCACGTACCTGTCAAAGAGCTAGGTTGCGCTCTTTGACGAACGCACTCATTCAAGTACAAAAATAGCTGAACAAGCCAAACAAAACTATTTGCTTTAAATCAAAGGAAAAAAGCAAGAAAATTAATTTAATAAAGATATGTATGTATTAAAAAAGAAAAACAATGCTTTAATAAAAAGAACCATGTGGGCTTGAATGCGCGAATTTGTTTCAGTGCAGATATTTGTTTGCTATTGATCGCTTTGTTACTAATTCCATATGGAAACGTGCCGGAAACCGGTATATCTGTGGGGTTGTACAGATGGCTATTTGTAGAACCGACTCGTTCTCTATGTGGTACCATGTGTTAAACCCAGATGAGAACCGCTACTCAATTAAGCAAAACGGGTAACATTTATTGGAAAGCTCAGCAGACATTGTGCGTACACTTATGCAAAAAAACTTGCCAACTTTGAGTTTTCACCACCGCGGAACTATAGGGCTTCTCGCTTTATTTTGGAGGGGGGGGGGCGTAACATCATTTTTCCTAACTGCGATAACAATCTGGTTTCACCCGTAATTTTACAGCGCCAGAAAGAAGAAGACTTGTTTGCAGTGCAGATCCAGAGCCAAAGCCATGCAAGGGACTTTTGCAGTGGTGGTTCTTCAGTCCTGGAGATAAGACCTGCCATCGTTTGCCAGCAGGATTGTGCCCAAGCACGCCAAATAAGTTTCTACTGTGTGAAAAATGCATGAAGAGATGCAGTGGTGAGCCCTAGACGAATTTTACACATAACTTTGGCCTAGCGCTCTGTGACGTTATCTAGGTACACTTTGCCACAGTGGTCACCTAATACCCTCTTCACAGTATTCCTTTTTACTTCAAGACTTGTGTACACCTGAACGTTAGTGCGGCAGAGAAAAAAAATGCCACCGAGAGTTACCAACTTTGAAGTTTCAATTTTGGTTAGTAAATCCGGCAGTTTTTCTCCACGTGTGTGAAACATTGTGACAGTAAAGCTGAGCAAGGCCAGTATTTACTGAATAGGAGCAAGCAGTATTAGTGTTCCTAATTTAGAGTCATAAGCAGTAAGATCGCCTATGATATGGTTTTCTTGTAGTTATGATGAGGGATCAATTTGTTTCCACATGCTTCCTAGTGCAGCTTCGGAGGGCAGCAATACACTACGTAGAGTCGATGAGGAAACAAATGGTGGCGAAATTTGTTGCCTTTTGAGCTTTGTTACAGTTTTACAAAAGTTTTCGTTTGGGAGAACGTCATGTGCATTTACCAGTATTTTTCTGCTTCTTAAAAAATATTCTAAAGCACTCCTGGACGGCGTACGCGTTGTTTGCATCTCACATTGTATCTTTTTCTATTTGTTATAACGAATATTTTTTGATGCCATCGAACCTTGTACGCCCCTCGCGGTCATAATTATACATGGTCCACACATTCAGATTTTATGGTGAATTACGTGATTTCCATCTCGCTGTGAAATAATAAAACAATAATCCAGCATCAGAATTGGTATTTTACAAGGAAATAGTACCCAAGCTTGCACCAAGTGAAGGATAATATATGTACATAAGAAGTTGATCGCAGCAATAATAGGCATAGCAGGGTGTGGGCGTAGGGCTGTTGGTGATTCATGATTTCGGGAAGTTACCGCAAGCTAAATACTACACTTGAAGAAAGAGACAACACGAAGCGGTTTTTTGAAATAATATAGCATAGCAGAGTGCGGATGTAGGTCAGTTTGTGATTCATGATTTTAGGCAGTTACCGCAAGAAAAACGCGAGAGTTGAAGAAATGGCCAACCAAAAGCGGTTTTTCGAAGTAATGTAACATAGCAGAGTGTAAGTGTATGCTATTTGGTTATTCACGATTTTGGGAAATTACCTAAAGAATGGAACAACACGAAGCCCTTCGTGTTGTCCCTCTCTTCAAGTCTCGTGTTTACTTGCAGTAACTTTCGAAAATCAATAATAGGCGTTCCAGTGTGGGATTATATACACTAAACAGGTTTATTACGTTAATCCTGGTATGGGAAATAAACCTTCTCATCGCCAATTAGACAAGCTTGATTGTATGCGGTAGTTCATTTATAAAAACAGCGAGATGAAGCTAGAAAACTACAAAACCTAAACCTTTCTACACCAGCTGTCCATACACTTCTATGCCTCTATCTTCTATGCTTCTAAGCTTCTATGTCTCTATCTACTAGTTTGAATATGTTCTCTTAAGCATTTTCTTTCAAACCACACAATTCTGAAATTTGCCATTTCAAGCTTGCATGTCGACGTTGAATTTCAGCAAAAGTTTTAATTATTCCCTGAGCTCAACATTCCGTACTGGTAACCAGCCTTATTACACTACATAAATAATACTCAGTTCGTATATGTACTTGAACAGTCTAAGTTGAGTGAATTTCTTTTTAGTTGTGGTGCAACCTGCCGAGCATACAGAATATGGCGTTTTCTAAGGTGCGCATTAATTGAACTTGTAGAGATCAAGACATAAGGGACATTTGTTGTTCTCCCAATCGCTTAAGCACAATCCACGCTGTAGTTATTTGAAGCTCTTTGTGCCATCATGTATTATACAATACCTAAATTTAGATATTACTAGCAACAGTGCGGACGTAATGATGAGATGTTCACCCGGGCTATGATATAAAATGCCAAACTTACAGCGGGTGTAGCTGAGTTTCTTGCTTCTATAACTTCCATAATGCTCTGAAATATGCACTAAATTACCCCCAAACTTGTTTTGCGAACAGAGTGCCCCGTTTCGAACGTGCACGTTTTCTCGGAAAAAGTATTCGGTTCACCGTGTATCGCTCCACAGGCAGAGGTGATTAAGCAAGTTCATGAAAAGTCTGCGAATAACAGTTCGCAGTGCTCCCTTCAGTTGATAGTCGGCGTTCGTGTTGTCCACTTCTCTACTCTTGTGTCCTGTCTGCACGTCTCGCTTCTTTTTTGCATAATGAATCCTTACCAACTAGCTCAGCTTTCTGTCCTTCTAAACAGTTATGAAAGCTTCACATTTGTGTCAGAGCTTTGTAACAGGGTGAAACTAATGTGGAAATGCAGCAAACTGCTCCCCTTTTCGCTACACTGGACGCTGAAGCTTTTTCATGCCGTGCTCCCTGGCGTCGACACTTGGCAATTTGATCCCCTGCTTTTGCAACACGGGAAATATTTGTGACACAGAACTGAAATAATGGTGGCCCGGGCAAAAAATAAAATGCAACGAGGCGTTCTCTGCAGCAGGCCTGCAAAAACACCCAGAAGGGCAGCTTAGTTGTACTTTCAAATATGTTTGTTATTTTTATGAAAATACCGTGTTTCAAGTACTTTTTTTCTTGAAGAGCTGATCGCATTTGAGCACTCGTGACCTGGAGCCATAAGAACAGTTTGGGAAGCAGCAGCTCAGAAATGAAATTACAAGCCGCGGTTTCTTGTTTAAGGAGCTGCGTCCTTTAAACCACAAACCTTGTTTCTGTTTCCTGTCTCTTGAGACAACCAATGGCTCATGAACTAGTCATGATCTTGACGACGCATGGCCTTTTGTTTTTAGTAGTCCGTGGTGTTTAGGGAGAAAGACTGGAAGGGAAGTAGGACATGTGAGACCTCTTCTTGGTTAAATTTAATGTTACCCTTATCTACCTTGAAAAAATATCTAAGGAACCTAATGATGTTTTTTGTAGGTCAATTTCTTAATGCACGTTGACTATTTCTTAAATAGCTTTGCGGAAAGATTCATCACAGAGAAGCATTAGATACACACGTGTTGACTGCAAACGGATATTCTGATAATTTGTGAGCAATCTAAAATAACGTATCTCAAGCGCTTTGAGTTAAAATTTTTATGTTCTTCTCTGTCCTTTTTAGTGGTAGATGCAAGGGAATCTTGCAGCAGAGAGTACAAGCGAATGGAAGATGAGGAGAAGGCTGCGAAACAAGGACTGACGCCGACGTTAGTGGCAGGCCCTACAGGGACTCCACTTGGCCGGCCTTTATCTGGACCTGGGTTAACAGGAGGGACACCCATTACCGAAGGAGCAGTAGGTTCCACAAATGAGATAAGCGTTCCGGCCCTCGGAGGAATTGTGCCGGGAACAAGCACTCCGGGATCGTTTCCTGTCTTTGTTGCTCCTCCACCTCAGACGGTAGGGTCCACACAAGGACATCCTGTTACTTTACCTGTAATCCCTGGCAAAATAGGTGGAGTGCCTGGGCTGGTGCCCAGGCCAGAGGGCACAGAAAGTGGTGGTCATAAGCCGGTAATTATAGTCGCAGTGCTAAATCATGACGGGGCTGAAGCAGAGCGTGGACAGTCAGGTGAAGTAACCAACGGTGTCAATGGAATCAAAGGACAAGCACCAGAGCTATAAGTGTCCTAATAAATGTCTAACGTTAGAAGCGTCGACGAAACAATTAACGCCTCTCTTTTCAGTGTACGTAATCGACTTTATGGAAGTGGCTGCGTATATATATATATATATATATATATATATATATATATATATATATATATATATATATATATATACCCGTAGAGCTGCCAATTACGAGTACCGTTTATTGCTGTTTTCGTTGTGAACCAAATAATCCAAAACAATTTTCTTATAAGAAAATATGAAATATTTGATCAGTAATGATGTGCATTTTTAGTCTTCATGACGGATTTTGAAAGCACAATGGCACCTGTGCCAATTTATTGCACTTGACCAAAGCTACGTTGAAAGGGTGATGCCGCATTATGTCTGAAAGTCAACAATGATACGCCATATCTTAAATGACCTTTGAAAGAATTTTCCAATATATTTAAGTACTGAAACAACCACACGCTCTGTAAAGCACCAATAGAAGAGAGGAATAAATTCTTGCGTTGAGCTAACTCTCAGCAGTAAAAGAAAACATCTTGCCGTTTGGATAGTGCCTGCCAGTTCATTGGTGCGTATCGGATTCCCTGTATGGAGGAGGAAGCAGATAAGGTGGTGAAATATTAAGATCTTTCTGCAGACTTTTCCTGCCCACAGTTCGCCACCTTACCCTGTGCATTTAAAGCCCTATCATGAATGTAACAATGAGGTGGAGGTGCATGATAAGAAAGTGAACAACGGAGGCACCGCCGCTTGGACTGCGCCAATGCGGGGGGTTTACTTTATTGACGATTAGCTCGAAGCTCATTCACATCGTATCCAGTGCAGAGAGCAGCCTAGTAGTTCAAGCCAAGCGCCCACGCAAAGCAGGCAGCAACACCGATCCTTTAGTCTTTGTCAGCCTCACTTTATGAAGCATGTGGCCACAGCGATGCTTGGTCTGTCTTCGTCACTGCAGTAGCTATATTATCGCATCGAATAATATGTGTAAAGGTACACATGCTCTATTCTGTCAACGAAACAATGTATGGAGGTCCAACGGACATACTTAAATATAGCTGAAACGATGCTTCTGTGAAGTCGTTAATTAAACGCTTTGGCAATAACGGCAATTAGTACTGTGTTGCTTACTTTAATATTATATGCTGTCTTAACTAAGGAAGTATTTACATTGGTCAAGCACAAAGGTAGCAGCACCACAGCTATGCAATTTTACAGGTAGACTCACTACATCACTTCAGCGTTATGCCGCAATACAGACCCCAAGTTAGACGGATGCTCAGCGTGAGGCATGCACGCAGCGATGCCACAACTGTGAAGGCCATCTGCCATGCTCGCCGAGAGAAGAATGGTGATGACGGGCGAACGCACAGAAAAGTACTACACGTGTCAAGGAACATTAGGAGATTCTGTTCCACTTGTTTCTTAATGGGTCATACGCATTCTCGAGTTTCTTTCAAGGACGGACGTATCTCCTTATTGCACATACCCAGCAGCTAAATTACTGTCTATATTCTATCAAATGATCCACCAAATATGAATTTTTGTTTGATTAACAGATCGCCGTGCTTTCGAGATATTTGTAAGGCAACATTACAAGTTGAAGTGTTACATAGGAAGATAGTGGGGCGTGCCCGTTTCGGAGTGTGGCACAAAAACGGAAACACACTTAGTAGTACATGCTGAGTTGTTAAGTAAAAAAAAATAACGTAAATGAAAGAATTCCTTCAATACATCGTGGCCTTCTATTAACAGATCGATGTGCTCTAGAGATTCACGCGACATATAGATATGTACATATATATACATATTTATATATATATATATATATATATATATATATATATATATATATATATATATATTTCTTTTTATGCTGGACGGTGGTGGAAATGCTTTGTCAGCTTAGAAGGGTTATGTCAGTTTGTTCACTGCTGCTTTCTTTCGATGGGCGTATTACCTTTTCTATATATATATATATATATATATATCTATATATATATATATATGTATATATATATATATATATATATATATATATATATATATATATATATATATATATATATATATATATATATATATATATATATATATATATATATATATTGGAAGAGAACATACGTGTACGTGACGAAATCTCATCGTGTAGGTTTAACGCGAACGATCTGACCATTACGCTCGGCGTCGAAGGAGCGCTGCGGCTTGTCCCGCTCTCTGCACTGCGGTCTACTGAGCCCGATGTTCTTTTGTTGTAGCCGCGAACGATGCTTTACGATTCCCTTCTTCAGCAGCGGTTCGTACGTGTGCGAGGAGTCGCCATAACATGTGGCAATGAGTAAACGCAGGTATCAAGACTCCGTGGCACTCATGTCACATTCCTTCACCCGTGGCACGATACATTGCTGTTGATAATGATGATGATAGTAATGACATTTCGATGGCATCTTCTTCGAAACAGGATGGGGAAAAATAGTCACCCAGCCTGTTTGAGTTTACCAGGTCCACCAACATGTAGCCGGCAAGTGCTATATGCAAGTGCTACATCTCGGGACAGCTGAAGAAATATACCGGAAATGCAACGTCAATTTGTACGTATCTGCGCTACGTGGCGTGCATGCCAAATAGCACAATACTATGATAATTATGATGATTTAATGACTATTCCCTTTAAAACGGGACTGTGAGAAACAGTCACCAAGCTTTCTTGAATAGTAAGCTGTGGCATCCATGTTTTTTTACATTCATATTGATTTATCGCCATAATCCTTCTTTTTCTATCTCAAACTTTCTTTAACTGCCTTGTATGAGTACCTGTGCATATGCTGCATGGCGTACTACCTGGTGAAATATTAAGCAACTGGAATGCGATATGTACACATACCGAAACTACGCGGCGCACATGTGCCGCGGGTGCCTTCTCGTGCTCTAGGACGCGTCTATGGAGCATTTCTTGTACTGCACGCGAAGAATGCAGAGCAATATATTCGGCTAAATGCTATGTTGAGTACCAGGCTAGAGACACGCTCTCCAGGCCAACCTCTCCTCCTTCCTCTTCTAAAGGCTATGTTCGTTTGTGCGCGGAACACATGGGAGCAGTGCAATCATGACGCGCAAGCGGGCATGTCCCGTGGTGATATTTGTATTTCGTGGGAATCCGCAGTAAGCTGAAAAACACTAATATTGAACAGATTGAAAGACAGAAACGGTTTATTCAGACCTTCCGCAAACCACTCTCCAACTTTCTCGATGGAATTTTTCCCTAGCTTCATCACTTCAGAAGTTGGTTAGCTAATGTTCACTAATTATTTAATTAGGTAAAATACAAAAACTAACACGACACACAACATACAAAAGTGAGCAATATACATTTAGTCGCCTCGTCTTAGAGTGCACCGGCATGTTTTTCTTTTGCTTAAACTCTGGCTAAAGTAAGCTAAAACACCCTGTATAACAACTACTATTGACTTACAAAAGCGCTCTGCGCAACCAGCGCCAACGTCTTCTCAATATGCGAGAAATGCATGAACATATGGAATGGTAAGTTTCTCCGCTGCCTTCTGCATGCTTCCTATAATAGTGTTAACACTTTCTTCTGCCAAACTTTGAACGTACACGAATAGAACACATATATTCTTTTAAGACACACCTAAGCAAACTTGGCCACTAAATTTATCTTCTGCAGCTGCTCTACCCATTGCTCATGCTTGTAGCCATCGAAAAATTCAGATTTCAGTAGAAATAAATGCTACTGCTAAGGTGATGGTAAACATAATGCGTAAGAAATTGGCACTGCATGAATTCAGTTATATGAACTTGGAGTTAAGGGTTACTTATTTAGCTGCGTGAAAAATGTAAACGCGCGGACAACGTAAAAATATGCTCTAACAAATGTCGTCACCCCGTGATTGAGGTTAAATCGCGCAACTCTACCTTTACGGGGAAAGCCAAGGCGCCAGAAATATCTAACAGCAGCCGGGTCCCTCATGACCAAGCTTTCACATAGCCACTAGGATTTCGACGGCACTTCACGCAAGGTGGGCTCGGCGACTGCGCATCTGCACAGCTCGCTAAACCTTTTGCTTTTGCAATGCAGATCGTCACCTTCGCTACTGTGCATTTCCTGCTGCCTACGATAACCGCTCCTGCTACATCAGCTTCGTCGAGGTGCGTGGTCGACTGCCAAGGAAACGAGCCAGCCAACATCCAGGTTTTCCGTACCAGCGATGCTTCATACCCGGACATCCAGCAGAAGTGGCGGCCGGTGGTCCTCAGTCGAGGGTGGCAATCCCCATCGTCAGCAACAGCAACGCTGTCACCAGATATAAACTGTGGGCGGCCGTCAACACAGCTTTGTGGGCTCGGCGACTGCGCATCTGCACAGCTCGCTAAACCTTTTGCTTTTGCAATGCAGGTTAGTCAACCATACGCTCTCTTTGCTAAAAAATCTAGCAATTATTTCCTGATGCAGTTGCCGAGCCCGCACTGCTGTGCCGCCATTGCTGTCGAATGTGCTCATATTATTCATGCCTTGCTGATTTTGGCCGGTGATGTGGAAACAAACCCGGGTCCTAACATTCCTGAAAACCTACTAACCGAATTGCGAAAACTAACCGCCGGTCAGAACCAGCTGATCACTGAAATCCATGGTCTTAAGTCGCAACTTACTTCTACCGATAAAGCAATTACTGATCTAAGCAAACGAATGAATGACCTTGAGAGTCACTACCAGACGCTTTTTCCCATTCGCAACGAAGTGGATGCAATGCGCACCACGACTGAACAGGCTATTTTTCGCATTTCCGAGCTGGAAGCACGTATCGACGATGCTGAAAATCGCTCACGGCGGGACAACTTAATTTTTTACGGCATTCCTGACCCTTCCAGCTCGGAAACCACTGCCGACTCCGAAAGGTTGATTGTGGAACTTTGCCGCGATAGGTTGCAACTAACCATCGACCCAAAAGAAATAGAACGTGCACATCGCATCGGTCGTCACTCCGCCAATCACTCTCGCCCCCTGATAGCAAAATTTACTTTTCATAAAACCAAAGTTAACATGCTTTCGAGTGGGCGAAAGCTTAAGGGCACTGACTACAGTATTAGCGAGGACTTTTCGCGATCAGTACGAAGTGCCCGAAAACATCTCGTTGCTTTCGCAAAAGGTAAAGGCGCCCCGTTTTCACTCCGCTTTAAGACTTTGTTCATCGGTTCCAGAAGATACACCTTTGATGCCGCCTCGAGTAGTGTCAAAGAGTTGTCATAGCAGCTACATCATCCTAAACAAAAAATAACACAACACCGACTTGCTCCAGAGATAGCGCTTCGCTTTCTATAATATACACGAACGTGCGCAGTTTCCTCCCAAGGCGTTAATTGGTGTCGAACATAGTTTCATCTACCAGGTAGCAACATACTATTACTAACTGAGACATGGCTGAGCAGCGCCGTTGCTGATAGCGAAGTTATAGCCGACCTGCCCGGTTTCTGCCTCTATCGGAACGACCGCACAGGAACCCGTGGTGGTGGTGTGCTAGTCGCTGTTCGTGAGCAGTTGCCATGCTCGCTAATTAACGTCACATCAGATCTCGAGATGTTATGGGTCATAATGCATACCTATCCAAAAAAATGTGCTACTTGGTATCTGCTACAGACCGCCCAGTGCTACTTCTGACTTCTGCCACCAACTTAACAACGTCATAAGCGAACTGGTAACCACCCACCGAAACGCGCAAATCCTGCTCTTCGGTGACTTTAACTTCCCACAAATAGACTGGCGTACCATACAATCATTCTCGGTATCCGGACACACAGAGGCCAAAACTTTTGTCGATTTCTGCCTCAACTTTAATCTTTCCCAGCTAGTAATTGAACCAACCCGGATTTCGCAGCAAACTGCTAACGTCCTCGATCTCATACTGACCGACCACCCTGACAGCCTTTCATCCTTTCTTATTTACCTGAGATCAGTGATCACAAAGTCATCCATGCCACTTTTTCGTTCAATTTGTTGACACGGGATACCTTTAAGAAAACAATATGTCTATACGACAAAGGAAATTACGGAGCTATAACTGAAGCTATGAATACATTCTTTCCTATATTCGAATAAACTTTTCAAGACCATTCCGTTAACAGCAATTGAACGCGCTTCAAAAACAAACTAAGTGATCTTGCACATAAATTCATTCCTAAAGTCACCTTTCGTTCTTGTCAGCAAAAACCATGGTTCACAAAGGCCTTAAAACGCCTAGAAAACAAAAAGAAGCGTCCGTATCGCGCCGCCAAACAGAGAGGACGCCCATGCGAATGGGATAAATATTATGAAGCCGAACAGAGCTACATCGACGCACTGCGTCACGCTAAACACTCATTTTATCACAATGATCTACCAAACCTATTAATCAATAACCCGAGGCAATTTTGGAGAGTTATAAACGATAGCGAAACGCGCACTATTAAGATAACTAACGAATCGAACGAAATTATTAATGATTCCGATTGCGCCGAAGTGTTCAATTCGGCCTTTGCTTCTGTGTTCACTAACGAATCTAATGCGCCTCCCATTTCATCATCGCTTAGTATGAACTCGTCAATGCCAGCCATTGCTTTCAATACAGACGGTATTTGTGCGATCATTGACAAAATCAAGTGTTCATCATCTTCCGGCATAGACGAGATTAACCCAAAAATTTTAAAAAACACGAAGCTTATTTCTGCAGCCTATTTGTCCTTGATATTTGCCCAGACTCTTTCTTCAGGTTTCATTCCAGATGACTGGAAAATTGGGAAAGTCGTTCCAGTTCACAAATCAGGTAACAGAAACTCGCCTCTTAACTACCGCCCCATCTCCCTAACAAGCGTCCCCTGCAAAATCATGGAACATGTCATCTACTCTCTTATCATGAATTTTCTTGAATTGAATCACTTTTTCCATCCCGCCCAGCACGGATTCCGCAAAGGTTTCTCCTGTGAAACACAGCTGGCCATTTTCCTGCACGATGTTCACACTAACCTTGACAGTAACATACAGACTGACGCAATTTTCCTGGATTTCTCTAAGGCCTTCGATAAAGTTCCTCATCAACGTCTAATATTGAAACTTACAAGACTTAATTTGCATCCTGATGTTTTGAATTGGATCATTGAATTTCTTAGCAACCGCTCCCAATCTGTCATTATAAATAATCACCTATCTAACCCTGTGCCAGTCACATCAGGCGTCCCTCAAGGATCGGTTCTTGGCTCCCTATTATTTTTAATATATAATAATGACTTACCTTCACATGTGTCCTGTAATATCCGAATGTTCGCCGATGATTGTGTCATTTATCGAACTGTACGTAACACCAGCAATCAAACAGCCCTGCAGGAAGACCTCACCAACATACTAACACGGTGTGACGATTGGTTAATGAAACTAACTGTACAAAAATGTAAAGTTATGTCTTTCACTCGTAGCAGTAATCCCCTGGTATTTCCCTACCAAATTAGAAGCATGCCTCTCGAACTAGCAGAGTCCTATAAATATCTAGGTGTCACTGTATGCAATGATCTATCCTGGCATAAACATATTTCTAATATCATATCATCTGCTAATAAAACACTAGGTTTTTTAAAACGTAATCTCCGCCAGGCACCTCAAAACGTAAAACTGCTTGCCTACAAGTCACTTGTTCGGGCAAAACTTGAATATGCATCTGTCATCTGGAGCCCGCACCAAACATATCTTATCACCTCACTTGAATCTGTTCAGAACCGCGCTACTAGGTTCATTCACTCACAATATTCATATGATGTCAGTATTTCCGCACTTAAAACACAATCCGGACTAACATTACTATCTAATCGCCGACGCATTGCTAGTCTTGAGCTCTATCACAAGTTCTTTTTCAGTGCCCTTCATCATGCGCCATACATCGTTCCTGCAGCACGCATCTCTCACCGCACCAGTCATCCGCAGCAAGTCGCACGGCCACGTGCCCGAACCACTCATTTTTCCGCCTCGTTCATTCCTCGAGCAGCTAAAGACTGGAACGGCCTTCCTGCTGGCATTGTTAGCATCACTTGCCTGTCTTCATTCCTACAGCGTGTGATTGATCACTTTGAATATAATTTATGAAGTGTACCAAATGTGGAACTTATGTTAAACCCACCCCTTATGTAATACCCCCTCCGGGGGTCTTTAAGGACAATAAACTGAAACTGAAAAAGAAGTTATGCAAGTACCACGTACTGCAGAATTCGACGTTGGGTGGATTAGTTTTCAGGCATCTGGCAACACGACACAGCATCAACGAATGTGTTTACGCAAGGCGACGAATTTTACAAGAGGAGGGCGCGAGTGTGTGGCCATCTTTTATTTCTTGAAGCGCCGGCACAGCAACACCCACATAAAAGCCACAGCAGCAAGACGACGACGGTTGCGATTACCTTGGTATGACGGCTGTAGCATGACGACTAACATTTTTAATACTATGACAGCAGAAACGTTAACATATCTGCCGTTACCTGGCGAAATTTTGAAGTCATTAAAATGCGGCGCAGGGTCTGCGTAGCAATACTTACTACGAGGAGTGATCTAGAACAGGTGTGGCCCAATCTCGAAGGCGGTCGTGAATAACACTGCATGTTAAAGCGCTAACTATGATGGGAAAAAAATTAACAAACTGGCACACTCCATCCTTTATGAAGTGTCTCACTGCTATTCGATTTGAATTATCCTAAATACAGTACTCAGGTACCATATTTGCGCTTTCTATTCCCATTTTTTTTTACTTATAAATAAATTTGGCATGCGCATGTGTGCTCTGTGATGCTCAAACTGTGCAGCGTGGCCCACTTCCACCTATTTAGGCACAACAATGGGTGAAAAAAAAAAGCAACAGTAGTCCATAAGAATGAAGAAAAAAAAGTTTGATGTTATATATCATTTATTTTGGTTGTTTTTATTTTTTTACGTTGTTCATTTGCCACCCGTCACCGTAGTCTTACGCTTATGATAGCGTGACTCAAGGGACCACATACGTTGTCGGCGTACAACGGAGCACAATGCGCTGTTGTGTGTACCCGCACAAACATGGTATAACGCTCATACGACACTGAAGTTCTCTCGTATATTGAAATGTTAAATAAAGAATTACGTTAAAATTGTCGAATCAAGGTGTCGGACTCATGCCCTCTTGATTCAGAGCGGACTGTCACATGCACTTCACCGCTACTTACGCAGAGTGATACAATGTGGCTGCGATGTGACAGCTTCTACCATATCGTACACTATATATGAAACAGAGTACTCACGGTTTGCGTTAGCACAAGATATGCGTGCGCGTCTGCGTGACCTAATCCAGTAAAAAATAAAGCGTATTAAGTTCATGCTGGTATGTTTAGCAATAGTTGGTGCTGTGTCTTCATGTCAGTTCCAGAAATCAACAAAGAACAATGGTACCAGCAGCCGGCTGCTGTGCTGGAGGCCAAAGGTTCGATCCCATATTGCGCCAACTTTTTTATAAAGAGGTCTGATAGCAGGCGTGACGGGAACCTACCTAGCGCAAAGTGCCTTGAATGAGGGAAAGGAGGCTTCGTATTTAAGGGAACTTTTTTTTATTTTGGGAGTGACCGCAGCGCCCGAGAGCGAGGGGAACGAAGAAAGAAGCACCAGCGTGAATATTTCTGGACATTACTTTGTAGAGGCGCTCACAGATAGTACGCGTCAACCCCAAGCGACTACGCTTCGGTGGAGGATCCCTAAAATATTCTCAGACACCAGCGCACCCCAATCAGCGCAATAGATGCTACAGAAACTATGTTTTTCAATTACCATAACCACACTTTGCCCGCACAAGGCACTGTATAGTTGACTGCGCCTTCACTGTCCTGGTGTGCAGACGTTGTTATGGTTGGAAGTGACGTTTTAGAAGTGTGATAGATACTTGAGAGGCTCAGTAGTAGCTATCGAAGACTAAGATACTTTAGATTCCGGGCATTTTTTTCCATGGTGGCTACGTTAGTTCGTGCAAGTCCGAGTGCGCTAGTTCACGCAATACTAAAAAATACATGTCTATTGGGCACTTGTTAACGGCAGGCCCTGCAGGCATAGTAAAAATATGTGTTTTGGATAGCACATTATTTTAGGGACATTACATAAGGATATTACTGTGGAAGCTTTACAGCTTCATCTAAAGAATAAGTAAATTTGATGGTTCTGAGCAGCTGGGGAAGATTGTTCCGCTTTGTTAGGATCTGAAGAGTGACTTGTATTGTCTGTGACGTTTAGTGTGAACCTTACGTTCAAATAAGCACCCGTAACACTTTTTCGCCCACGCGCGGTGCTTTTAGAAACAAAATATTTTTGAAAATAAAATCAATTTTTAGGTACGTGCCAAAACGACGACATCATTTGGAGGTGCGCCGTATTGGAGCAATGAGGATTAATTTTGACCACCAGCAGTTTTTTCACGGGCACCCAAGTTCACGGTACAAGGATGTTTATGCAAGGCGCCTCCATCAAAAGGTGGCAGCAGCAGTCGGGACTTTATCCTGCGCCGTCGCGCTTACCACCGAAAAACCAGTCACCACACCACCTGGCAGGTATTTCAACGGTATTTATTTATATTTCATTTCATTTCATTTATTTTTTCCCTTAAAGGCCCGAAGGCATTACATAAGGGGGGAGCAAAATCATAGTCAAAGAGAACAAACATTTTTTTTGACAAAAGAGAACAATAACAAAAAAAGAGTATGTAACAGTAAAATGTTCTTGTCACGCGTATACAATGCAAAGTAAAATTCACGGGATTGAAACACGAGAAAAAAAAGAAAAAATATAGATATATATATATGAAACACTCAATGAATACACGAGAAAAATACAGTGAAAAAGGAATCATAAGGGAAAGAAGTAAAAATAGAAAATAATCAGCTGTTCAGAGTGCCGAATTGAATATGACAGGAACCTTTTGCCCTCATGAAAAATGGTCATTTAGTTTATCCCGGAATGTTTTGCGGTTAGTGCATGATGCGATGGTATTTGGCAGGCCATTCCATAGTGCTTACTATATCTCCATATCTTACTAGACGCAAAGAAAGTTATGTTGTGCGCCTTTTTGCAGAGGCAAAGATCAGGATAGGAATTGTAGGAATTTATTTGTCGTTCCATCCTCAATGATGTTCAGTATCAGTCCGATCCATTGTGTCTTCATAGGACATGATACCGCGAAAAGTGTTTAGGGAACGATGCTACGTCATGGTCACAGGGATGTCTCCGTACGTAACTTGTTTGGAAAGTTTTTCCTACTGAAGCTTTTGGCGCACCGGAGTGTTTCTCCGGTGCGCCAAACGACGACGAAGTGTTTCTACCATAGAACGCTTGTACCTTTGTCTCGCTTTGTTTATTTTCAAACTCTTGGAGCTGCCGCTCCCTTGTTGCGGCAATGGATGAAGAAGCCCTCGAAGACCTTCCTGGAGTCAAGCCATCACGTGGTGTCGCGTCCAGGAAACGTGGCAATGCGTCAAGTGACACGGACAGCGAGGCAACCGAGTTGTACTCGGACAGCGTCGACTCGTCGGACGACGATTTCACACTTGTCATGAGCCGAACTACAAAAAGAAGACTGCTACGGAGGTCATCGTCGCCAAGTGTCTCCACCGTGAAGACAACACCACAGCGCTGGCCGTACACCATGCTCTTCATGCCTGTGGACCCAGTGTCCAATCTGCGACTCCTAAACAGGCAGGTCCTTTCTGCTTTTCTTGAGGGAATCGCACCAAACGAGATCAAGGACGTGAGAATAAACTCACGGAAGAATGTCCTAGCAGTAGATGTTCTACACCGTAGTGCACTGCAAAGCCTACGGCACGTAACGGAGATCGACAAAGTACAAGTTCGATCCATGATACCTACAGGCTGCAATGGCACTGTCGGCGTCATTTATGATGTCGATATTTCTATACCAACCGACGACTTCCCTATATTAATAAAGCCAACTACCGAAGGCACTCTTATCACGCACATCACAAGACTTGGCAACACACGATGCCTGAAGCTGTGGTTTGAGGGAGACAGCCTTCCCTCACACGTCAAAGTTGGCCACGTCCGCCATCCAGTCCGCCCATACGTACCGAAGCCCCTGCAGTGCTACAAATGCTGCAAGATGGGACACGTAAAAGGTGTCTGCAGGAATAACCTCGTGTGCCCACGGTGCGCTGAATCTCATTCAGCAGATGCCTGCCGCGCAACTGTGTTGAAGTGCCCTAACTGCCATGGTACTCATGACGCCTCATCCAATGATTGCCCGCGGGTGAGGAACGAGCGAGCAGTGCTCAAACGTATGGTACGGGACCATTCAACACACAGAGAGGCTGCCGCTACTATCAGGCGACGACGACATCGCCATCGAAGAGCATCACGAAGAGTAACATCGACTGAAAGATATACACCATCATCTTCCGGCAAAGCGGCTACCGTATCAACGCCGACTTCAACAAAGACAGACACTGCGAAAACGAAGAAAGGGGCAAGACTCGCACCTCCTGAAGAGTGGCCAACACTTCCACGAGCACAACCTGCATCCGAGTCACATCAAATTGCGCCGTCCTCAATGACCTCACGAACCGAGGATGCGACGACGACTGAGGATCGCCAAGTCATAGTGATGCTGAAGTCACTTATGGACGCCATGCGCATTCTTCTGAGCAGCATGAAAACCCCGTCGGCACAGAGCGCACTGCAGGTGCTGGACACCTTGAGTCCGGTGCTTGCGGCTCTAGGGTAAAACCACGGCCCGAAAATTGCCGTCGTTTCAAGAGGAGATCAAGAATGCATCTGTCTTTCAGTGGAACGCCAGAGGGCTTAAGTCACGCATGTCCGACTTCAGGCAGTTTGTATTTACGCACCAATTCCCCATTATCGTGATTTGCGAGCCCAACCTGACAGCTCCCATCAGGCTGTCCGGATATGAGTGCTTTATGTCCTCTGCCCACGGGGAATGCAGCAAGGTCGTTGTGTTTATACGCCGTGACTTGACTTATGTACATCACACAGTGCCTCCTGACGAAGCAAATCAATACGTTTGCTTAACAGTGAAGAAGAAAAAGCTCACGTTCACAATTCTTGCAGCTTATTTATCTCCAACACGCCGTCTAGATTGTGAGCGCTTACGGGGAATATTGACATCGACTCCACAGCCGTGGGTGCTCACAGGGGACTTTAACGCCCACCATTACCTATGGGGAAGCTCCAAAGTGAACTCTAGAGGCAGAACGTTGGTGTCCTTTGCCTATGAACTGGAATTTTGCCTGTCAAACGATGGAAGCCCTACTTATCTGCGTGGATCAGCGTATAGTAGCTGCTTGGACCTTACCTTCGTTTCACGTTCGCTTTCGAGAAGAGTGCACTGGTTTTCGGATTTAGAAACGCGGGGTAGTGACCACATCCCCACCTATTTGAAGATCGAAGGTTTGACTATCTCCAAGTCTTCCAGAACCGTCCAGTGCACCGATTGGCCTAAATACAAAACAATAATGGAAGACTTTTGTCGGGACGGCACCTCCTATGACCTACAGGGCGCGATAAAGGATGCCATACAGACAACCACGCATTTGCTTTCGAAGAGTTCTTCCCGCACCGATTTCGACATCGAACTAGCGAAACTTCGAGCGATTCGCCGTCGTGCGGAACGAAGATATAGACGCACGAAGTCCAATTATGATTTGAGATTGGCTAGACGAACACAAAAGAAAATACAGCGTCACATGAACAAGCTGGCTTCGCGACAATGGGTATCCTTTTGCGAGTCCCTGGATCCGCGAAAACCTTTGTCGCTTATATGGAGGACTGTTCGTGGCCTTCGCACAACCGTTGGTCAGCGTCACCCGTTCAAATCTCTGGCACTCCATCTACAATGTAGAGATATTGATGTCGCTGAATCCTTCTGCAGAAAGATTGCTGGCGAAGCAAATTCCGATAGAACAGGTACGGGAACGCTCGACCATCCACCGTTCTCACGTGATCCCCGCATGGAATGCCCTTTTTCTATGGAAGAACTAGACGCTGCGCTGGCTTTGTGTAGGCGTTCTTCAGCGCCAGGACCTGACGGCATTACATACCGTGCCCTGTGTCAGCTAGGAGACCACGCTCGGAAGGCACTCTTGCTCCTGTACAACGACTCCTGGCAGACGGGTACGGTTCCGCAAGAATGGAAGTCAACTCGCCTCATTCCACTTCTGAAAGCTGGCAAGTCGCCCCTGGACATTTCCTCATACCGTCCGATAGCACTTGCCAGCTGTGTCGGAAAAACAATGGAAAGAATGATTTTAACACGTCTGGAATGGTACTTAGAGTACTATGAAATCTACCCAGATGCTATGTCCGGCTTCAGACGTGGCCGTTCGTCAACAGACAACGTTGTTGACTTGATAACATTTGTGCAACACCAAAAGGCCCGTAAGCGACTATCTGCTGCTCTGTTTCTAGACGTTAAAGGGGCTTATGATAATGTCACCCATGAAGCCATCCTTAGCACGTTAGAAGCCGTCGGACTTGGTGGTAAGATGTACATGTGGGTGTGCAGCTACTTACAGAGGAGACCATTCTATGTAGACACAGAAAATGGCCCGACATCCGAGCATTACAGCAGCCGAGGAGTCCCTCAAGGCGGAGTGCTTAGCCCGACTCTTTTCAATCTCACCCTCTGTGGATTAGTTGACAACCTGCCAAGCACCGTACGCCTTTCCATCTATGCGGACGACATCTGCATTTGGACATCAAGCGTGACACGACTTCAGCTTCGCGCTCGGCTTCAGAAGGCTGCCACAATGACTTCTTGCTACCTTCGTGAACAAGGACTTGAAATTTCATGCGGAAAGTGCGCAATGGTGGCATTCACGAGGAAGCCAATGTCTGGTTATGGCGTATCTATTAACGGACAACTTATACCATACAGCAGAACTCACAGATTCTTGGGAGTCGTAATTGATAGAGACCTGTCTTGGACTCCGCACGTCAATTACGTAAAAAAGCGGCTGACTGCTATCTGTCACCTGTTCAGCTTCCTTGCAGGAAAAAGTTGGGGAGTATCTGTACACGCTATGTTACAGCGGTACATGGCGTTGTTCGTTGGATTCCTGAGATACAGCCTGCCTGCAATATCCAACACCTGCAAGTCTAACCTGCGTGCGATACAATGTATTCAAGCCCAAGCCCTTAAGATATGTCTTGGGTTACCACGCAGTGCATCAACTGCTGAAACCATTGCCCTTGCGCAGGACTACCCAATCACTACGCACATTACCGTTGAGACATTGCGCATGCATCTCAGGCATAATGCCAGGACCCCCTCGCACCACTTGGCGAGCCTCACAGCTGCAAGGCCCTGCTCGACATTTAGCGGCATTGTCAGTGCACATCGTGCGTCGTTTACGTCAGGGTACGCACCTGCGGCCAAGCCAGCGTTTCCTCCGTGGTGTTTGAGCCGTCCACAAGTACATCTAATGATTCCAGGACTACAGAAGAAGACAGATTTACCGGCCTCTGCTCTAAAACAGTTGACCTTACTTCTTTTGCATGAAAAGTACAGCAACCACGTGCACATCTATACCGATGGATCAACTACGTCATGCAATTCCGGTGGTGCCGTGGTGGTACCAACGCGAGGAATGACACTGCGGTTCAAGACATCGCATGTCACGACCTCAACGGCGGCAGAACTAACGGCCCTGCGTCGAGCCCTGGAATTCATTGATTCGGAAAGACCCAGAAAATGGGCTGTGTTCTGTGATTCCAAACCGGCATTACAGTGCACGCAGTCAGTTCTCCGACACGGATGTCATGACCAATTGACATACGAAGTCGTGAAACTTCACCATGACGTCCTACAGAAAGGCCACGAAGTCGTTTTTCAGTGGGTGCCTGGCCACTGTGGAGTCAGTGGCAATGATTCCGCCGATAACGCTGCTCGCACAGCTCATCAAGAAGAGCACAGCGTTCCGATTCCGCTTTCAAGGACTGACGCTGCAAGGCAGCTTCGACACCTGGCACGTAGCCTCACAGTGACCGAGTGGAACTCGCAAAACTTACGACTGACACGACTACATCGACTAAACCCCTCCCTGCAGCTCCGACCTCCACCCGGACTTCCTCGACGTGAAGCTACGCTTCTCTGTCGCCTTTGGTTAGGAGTGGCCTTCACAAAGGCATACTCTACATTAATTGGAGTGACTGACAGTGCAGCATGCGAGGTCTGTGGCTCCGAAGAAAACATCGACCACCTGCTGTGCCATTGTCCAAGATATGACCTAGAGAGACAAGAACTTGCCAAAGCTTTCGAAAAACTGGACAATCGGCCGCTTTCTGTGCAGGTGCTGCTGGAACACCGCCCCCATCGCCCGTCGGCCCATAAAGCAGTGAAGGCACTTTTGTGTTTCTTAAGGACGACGGGCTTGTGCGACCATTTGTGACTACCAATGCAATTTCTGTAAGGCCACACACGTCATCGAACTCACTGCAATTTCCTTCCCTCCTCTCTCTCCCTGTTATCTTTGTTTTCCCCCTTTCCCATTCCCCCTGTGTAGGGTAGCCAACCGGACGTGATTCTGGTTAACCTCCCTGCCTTCTTCTCATCTCTTTCCCCTCCTCCTATATTAGGATGTCGCCACTTGCTATCTTTGTTACCTTTAGCCTGCTTTATTTCGCCTGTTAACCATTCGACCACAAGAAGTGGTCATAGAGTTCCTTCAGTCTTGACAGGTTTCTCACAATGAATCAAATTAAATCTCTCACGATTTTCTGTGACATGGCTGACGAAAGTGAACGTGTCACTCATTCGTCCTCTTTTTGAAAGAGAACAGTGAGGTAGCGCGGAAAAGAAGTTACAACCCGAAACGTTCACCGTTTTCCAGTAGTGATGGAAACCATCCACCACGGTGCCCAACGAGGGGTTGCTGCGACAGCTCTATAAAGAGATTGGTATCCACCAGCTGTACATCCTCTCAATAACCCAGCGCGACTTATCCAAGGTGGGATAAATTGCACCAGGTTAACCCTTGCCAGCAGAAAATGGGGAAACAGATGAAATAACAAGGGGACAGGAAAGATGACGAAGAAAAAAGAAGTTAAAGGGGCGTGGAGAGCGATAGGAAAAGGCTACTGTCAATTTCCCCCTGGTGGGTCCCTCCCGGGGTGTCATCTACGGGAAGCCGGGGCCAAAGAGGCGTGTAGCCTCCCCTGAGAGGCCTTAAAGGTCCGAACACTCAGACATCAAATCAACCCCCAGAATGCACCTCTCCGCAAAAATGGCGAAGCCGCGCACGGCTAGACGCAGGAAAGTCCAACCCCTATGCTTTCGGGTACATGGTGTCATGACACACTATGCCGACACCATGCCATGTTCTGCCAAATTTTTTTATTTCGGATGCCTTCTTTGAAGCGACGGCAGCGTCACTGTCTGATGCCCACGAGTCAAGAAAGATTCCGAAGCGAAATTTGCGGCTGCTCGGCGCACGCTCCTAATTCAGCCCCTCTAAAACGATTGTATAAGAAGGAATGTTAAAACGTTCTTAGGTTACTTAACATTACTTTGGTGACTAAGGATTCTTAGGTTACTGAACAGACTTTCTGTTATCTATGTAGATGTCCTTGTGCAACCGTTTTATTTTCAAACCAAGCTGCGTTACGTGGAAGGTGTACCTTGATATGTCGCTCTTCTACGAACCTCCTTTATGCCTACTTAGTTCACTGGGTTTGCGCCGCTCTTCATTAAACCTATTCCATGCCAACGTGGGTAATTTATTTTAATTGATAAGCGCCACAAAGTAAGTGTTGCTCTTCAGTAATAAAAAATTATATTAGAAATTTTGCCGGTGCCAGGTTGAATTGAACCCGCATCGTATAGGTTCAGCCAATGCTGTCTTAATATACGTATATTGAGACCCGCGCTGAAAACACATTTCGCCCAGGTACTTTCTACATGGAGCAGCTGTCCGGGTGGAAGCAGGTGAAAAGAGCCACACTGCAGCCATGTCCTCAGAATGAAGCGTTTCGGCAGTGGTGATACGTTGTTGTCACCGCGCTGCTGCCTAAACGCTAGTTGCATTAATACCTACCGTAATCCTGAGAATTACTTCCGGCGTATTTATATTGTTTTTTTAGCATTCATCTTAGAGATGTTTGTATGTTTTGTTGGTGGCAAAAACGACGCAGTGTTGAATACTCTCTCGATAATTACAAGAAATGCACCTACTTCGATAGCGTTGCAATACATATTTAACGTCTGTATTCAATCGTCGCAGAGAATGCGAGAATCTATGCGCAAAACCTGCACAGTATGGCCGCCGATTACTCACGGAGGAAAAATAATTGTGCCGGCCGTGGGCGCTTAGTAGATGGGAAGTTTGGCTGCTAAGCATGAGGTTGCTGATTGAAATCCCGGCCACGGTGGCTGCATTTGGGTGGGGCTAAATCTCAAAACGCCCGTGTACATAAAATAAGGCGCACGTTACAGAATCTCAGGTAGTACAAATTATTCCCTGGTTCTCTCACTACGGCTTGCCTCGTACTCAGATCGTGAATCTGGCACGTAAGCCTCCACAATTTAATTTTTTAGGTGTCATTGCGTTTGTTTCTAAATAACGCTCTTGCCCGAGCGTAGCAACAATTTCGAACACCGCACCATAGAAATGTCCATTTGTCTTCTTCAGCGATTCTCTGGTCGTTTCAATGAATACAGCTGTCAGGCCATCGTGGAAAATGGCATCTATATAAGGACGGTGAGTCTCGTCAGCCATTTGTCCATCGGAAAGGCTGAGCTTCTTTTGTAACGTTGACGTCCCAGGCTCACAATGAAGTTTCAGAGCTTCTGCCTTGTTCTTCTCGTATATGGAATCAATGTGCAGGGTAGGTATTTTCCCAAATGCGCATGTTAGGCGGATTGCTAAGAAAATGGAGGGTAATGCTCTTCCGTTAGATAAAAGGTTGCTTGATATGTTTCTCTAAATTTACTGTCAGACTGGAGAACAAGCGCCTGCGTGTACTATCAACCCTTACAAAATTCACATATTTAATGGAATAGTCGAAGAGACTCCTGCACACCAAATACTACCACGCCATATTATCTTGTTTACGAAGAAGGTTACGGGTGTGCCTAGAGAAGACAGCGATTATATCGTGGAGAAGAAGCAGGCAACTGAAAATAAAAACCAATTGGCATGGTACTGGATGTAGGTGTCATGCTGCACAAAATGAGGTTCGTATGAGGTAAAAAAGTAAGTTCGAAATCAACACGGGCATCGTTTAAAAATTCTCAATATAGCAACCACATCAATAATTTTGCATCAATAATTGCATGTGAGCTACGAGATGGAGACTTTTAGAACTATCAGAGTTGTATGGTAATTTAGGTAGTTTTTAATGTAGTGCCAAACTTACAATGAATAGCAAAAAAATCGGAACAAACATGCTATTTTCGTAGAGTGTAAGGACAGTAAACGAAGTCGGAAGGCGCTAATAAAATCCGTACTGTCAGTACTATAAACATGGGAAAGACATCCACAGTAGGAATAAATATAAAACGTTTTCCAAAGTGCAAAATTTTTGTTCTGTACAGTACTGCCGAACACTTTTACGGAATCAGTACAGGAATACCAACATTCATCGTTAAAGGTCTTTGAAGCACGAACAGTCGTCTGTTTTCCACATTCCAAGGAACACACTACCAAGAAAATTGATGCTAAGCTGGAGGTGGTATGCGGGGACTACCACCGCACACTGCCACTAGCACAGCATAAATACGTGCACGCAACTAAGCCTCGTCTATGCAATATGATGCACTCACTGAAGACGATAAACCTTAGCTGCGATACTAAGGGACGACAAGGCTGAATAAACGTACACTCGCCAACTGAAAAAATTACAAAACACGGATTGACGTTTCGGCGCCCAATACGGGTGCCTTGTTCACAATGAGCGAATGCATGGTGGTCTTTAGAATAAATAATAAAGACCACCATGCATTCGCTCATTGTGAACAAGGCACCCGTATTCGGCGCCGAAACGTCAATCCGTGTTTTGTAATTTTTTCAGTTGGCGAGTGTACGTTTATTCAGCCATGTTATTTCCTCGCCAGACGAGTTTTCGTCAAACCCTAGACTTCAAGGGACGACAATGAAGCCATTATTATCAGTTGTTCTTGCAACACATACTGTTAATATGTTACCTATCACGGTACGGTATTGAATGTTATAATTTTATGATCCTGTCTATTTTGATTGTATGATGCATTCATGTATACACTCATTTTAAATTATTACACGTTATCGCAAGCGATAATTAAAGTAAGGTTGACAGTCACGATCATGGCGCGCCGTTAGTAAAGTTATTTCTTGCTCCTCCTGCAGAAAAATGAGTACAATATTTCATCTAGAAACATGGCTAGTGATGGTGGAAAAGGTGGTGGGTATTTCGGTAGATTCGAGGAGACTATGTAGCCACCACCAGCTTCTCGGCTTTTACAAGGTGGATCCGTCAGCTTGAAAACCCCACTGTGAGCATTTTTCACCCAAAATTTGGACATGTGCATGATAAGCAGAAATGCCAGAGCAGCAACACACACCATTGTTTGAATACAATATTAAGTTCGACAAATAAGGCTTGCTTTCTTCTTTTCAAACATTAAGAGCTAACTAAAATAAATACGGAATTCTACAAAGAGAACGTGACGTAATATGTCCGCAGTATACCTATATTAGAAGCACACACACACACACATTTATATATATATATATATATATATATATATATATATATATATATATATATATATATATATATTCAGAGAGGAAATAAGCAGAAATAATATGTACCTGTGCACATCAGTGGGAATAGACGTCTTTAAATACAACACAACATACATTTTTAGAAGTATTTCATTACAATAAGTGTGTCATGCTGGCACTAAGAGATATCCTAAGGGAACGTTACACGACCTGCCACGAAACGTTGAGAGCTATAACAGCAGATCCGCAATATCAGTATACATCAGCCATTACTCTTACAAAAATAGTTTAGGAGAATGCTTCGCAAAAAGGAGCATTTGGGGATTTCGTGTTGACTGCCCGTAGAAGGCACATCGATCTACACTATGACATAATATTTACACTTGTTGTCATAAATATGATCTGTTTCAACAACAATGATCGGTATTCAATTTATCATATGAGTGTATGGTTATAGTATCACTCACGCTTAGTGCTATCAAAACTACTGAAATAGGAGTCTATGAAAAAGGCCTTTGACTTAGGCTGAGGGTTTAACCACATACCTTCTTCTCAAATTACGATCGAATAAACAAGAAAAACAAAGCATTATATTTTGTAAACAACTTTCTTTAACATTTCAGAAGCTGTTGGTCGGGAATATCACGATTCTAGACCTTGAAAGAATTTCCCCCTAAGCGCGGAGAAAACTGGCAACCTAACTTTAGCACCTTTTATTGGGACTTGTTCAAATTTAGTTCTGGACTTGCTTTGTGACGTATATTGCCAATTACAAAATGCAGCTAGAAAGTTTGCAAGGCATGTCTATATGGAAGGAGTACTGATTATAGCACCATGCTGAGGTATAGAACCAAAAGATTGCATCAAAAATTGAGCGTTTCATCTTCTTTGATTGTTTACGAAATGACCATTGTATGCATTGGAGCTCAAAAAGAAGTAGAACCCCAATGTAACTTGTGGCGTCCTATAGGAATGAATATCTTGCAACTGATGTCGCCCTAATAATCTTTTCATAATCGGTATCGCCTTGAGAGACAAAGAGAGTTACAAACATTATTTCTTAGCAGTTCTTAGACTGAATCATTACTGTCAGCATTCAGTCCCCTGTGTTCGTGCTGAGTCCAACTGTCTCAATAGCTAGAGGCCGAATACTAGGTTTCAACATGTGTCGGAATTATGTAAAGCTTAGTGAAATTTGGTTAATTGCTAGGATATGCATCTCCAGTTATAACGCAACTAATGTGCCTTTCTTGCAGTAATGGAGATCAAGAACTATCATTGAGCTATATTTGCACTAGCGACTCAACTTTTGGTAGAGTCGGAAGAATAGCTCACATTTATTTGTGTTTAAGTAGCACTACGTCATAAGATACACATTGCTCGTGCAGAATACCTACAGACCAGTGATTAATATTACAAATATAAACTTTCGCAACTAACAGCCCAAGCTCCCGAAACGACACAATACCAATTCAATTTTTTTATTTTCAGCCTTTCTGTCAAAAAAGAAAGAACCAGGAGCATGTCTCAAGAAGCCTGATCCTGGGCCGTGTAAAGCTTCCAAACCAAGTTGGTATTTTGAAGAAACGGTTGCAGGTTGCAAATATTTTATTTACGGTGGCTGCAATGGAAACAGCAATCGGTTCGCATCTGAGGAAAAGTGCGTAGACTATTGCTTGCGTGAGTATACTTAATAATACATTTCGGATAGAAAATTTGCAAGTATTACGTATTACTTACAATAATTCCACATTTGCGCAGTTCCTTTGTGCAAAACTTTGCCACTCTTGAAGATACTTATTTTTTCTGACGCATACAATTGGTCGAATCAATGCGAGTTTCGTTCACCTTTTATAACGCACGAATTTAATCCTGTAATTACACCAAGGGCTCATGTCAGCCATCGTGAACAAGGACAAACCGCAAACACACAAAATACAAACGTGCGGTTTTCTTACCACCTCTTCTTTTTCACTTAATCATTTCATAGAAATCGACGCCATAAGAGCAGCAGCAATAGAATGCACAAATGGGGAAACAACACGCGTAGGAGTACGCCAGCAAGCATGGACGTAAGGCCTAATATATGAGAGCGTCGGGAAAAAGTCGTCGTGGTGTTGCTTGTTACCACTATGGCAAAGCGAAGAAACGAATGTTACATGGTTGTGAATCTTAGTGTCTAACGGCCTCAGGTTTCTCAGGGCAGCTTTGGACGGATTTCAGAGCGGACTTTTACCGATATTGTAACTATCTACGAAAAGCAGGAATTTTTCCGGATCAAAGCGACGCGAGCGCCAAGAGTGTCGCTATCCAGATAAAAGTACCTGACATTATAATTGGGGTGAACGTTGGTGATGGCCCATATGCGAGCTACAATCTCCTGCTGAGTAATAGAGCAGGTGTATTCTGCTCTAGACAGCGGATGGGCTGTAGTACCCAATAGCGCTTTCGAGGCGACTCCAATGCCCCGGCCGTTACCCGGTGTGTGGCTTCATCATCATGCAAGGAAAAAGGAAGCTCTTTCTCGAGGAGGTCAGTAAGCGGGCGGGCCTTTATAGCATTCGAGACAAACTTGCTAGTGTAGGCGCACGCCCCATGTGTTTGTAAATATGAGGAAATGGATCGTTCCCGACAACACTAATTTTGTACGGACTATAGCCTAAACGAGAGGACCGCCAAGGGCATTTGCCCTCAGGGAAAAATGAAACATATAATGTGTTCAGCTAGTATATGAGCTTTAGGAAGCTGCCCATAATAGCCGACAGATTGTTGTGGTGTATTGTAGACTTGTATTTCCATGTTGTGCGTGTTAGGTGGCCTGTTTCAACAACTTTGGTGACGTTGCTTTCAACAGCGAGGACAGCCTGCGGAGCAGCCGTATCAACCGGTCAGTGCCGTAATATTTGTTTGAAGTTCACAGCGCATTGTCGTTTAGTTTGTGAATGTTAGAATGTGGTCGTGTTTCTCAGCGGCGTAATTGACGATGGATTTGGTGTCGACTGGTGCGCACTCTTCCGGCTTGTTGTGCACCGTTCTACGGGTGTGTACTGTTCATGAGTGGTGCTGTTTGTGCATCGGGCAATGGTGACACGCCGGCTAGATTTGCCTTTCTTGTCAGAACATCCGTACCATCTTTCGCGAGTGCTTTCGGAAACTGATCGCGTTCGGTGTGTGTGTGCGCGCGCGCTTCCGATATGCGTCGAACGCGTAAGAACAGCCGTACAGTATTTCACGAGTGCTTTCGGAAACTACCTGCATTCTTTATTCGTGCGCACACGTCTGACATGCGTCGTTATTGTGGCAGCGCTTTGCAAAGGTGTTTTTTATTTGGTGTCTGCGTCCACAAATGCCAAGATGTGCTACATTTTCGTCATTTAAAGACCCTGCTTCAATGTAGGGACACTTACATTTTGGTTGGATCGAGGTCAGCTTTCAACGAATGGAACGGCATTCCAGTGCGCTTAACCATCATGGGCACACGAACTGCTTTGTCATTTCTCCTTTAATTTCAAATTCAGTTTTCTGTAGTATGTAAGCAGATAATGATCACCAAGTTGCGATGCTAATCTCGTTTTTTTGCCACTGCTAAGCGCGTAGGACAATTTTTACTAGGTTAAGCTCTCTCAGCAAGTTGTGAAAGACTTAGTGAGTGAGTGAGTGACGAAACTTTGTTCTGAACGCCTGCAGAACGGTTAGCCTTCCCCTGTTAGGGAGGCGTTACCGTGACGCGGCCATGACGTCTTCGCGGCGTGTGGCGCCTCTACTTCGGCCGCGGCCGCACTATTCCCTTTGGTCGACCGCGCCTGCCCCTCCTTTGGGGTGGCAGCCTCCCTCTGGTTTCGCTCGGTCGTTGCCTTTCGAGGGCCGCCGAGATCTGCTGGACGGCCTGGGTTTGAACATCTTGGTCATAGCATCTCGTTGCGGCCTCGAGCCGCGGCGGGATCGTTGTTAGTGTTGCAGCTTCATGCGGATTCTTAGCACAGTCCCAAAGGATGTGAGCTGCAGTGGCTCTTTCCTTTCGGCACACACAACACAGATCACTTTCATAAACACTTGGACACACGTGCCTCATCAGCACCGGGGTGAATAACGACCCCGTTTGAAGTTGTCGGTATAAAACCGCCTCCTTACGGGTCAAGCCCGGATGAGGTGGCGGCATAGTCCTTCGCTCTAGTCGGTACCATTTCACAATTTCATTGTACGAAGTCATTTTGTCCTTGGTTTCCCACCACCACGACGGGTCGGCTGTAGTAGCAGCGGCACGCTTGGTTAGTCCTCGCGCCGCCGCGTTCGCCGTCTCGTTGTGGTTAGCGTTGCCGCGATCCGACACATCACTGCCCATGTGGGCCGGAAACCACTTTATCACCACACACCGACTTTCACTCGCGAGATCGACCACACGCAGCACACGCGCGGCTTCACCACACACCCTTGCTCTGGCGTAATTTTTCACTTCCGTCCTAGAATCACAGAGCACAGTCGTGCACTCGGGGTCGGCGATGGCCAAAGCAATGGCCACCTCCTCGGCTTGATGCGCCCCTCGAGTCCGCACATTCGCCGCTGTTCTAGTTGCACCGGTCGATGCCCCGACGACTGCAGCGGCGAATGCCTTTCTGTCATGGGGATACTCTGCCGCGTCCACAAACACGGCACCCCTGTCTTTGGCATGGAGATCGATGAGCGCCTTGGCCCTCGCCGCCCGCCGCTCTTTGTGGAACTCAGGGTTCATATTTCTTGGCACCGGACATACCCGTAGCCATCTACTAATTGCGTCCGGTACAGGCACCTCTGTATTTTCGGGTCCCATTTCCTTTGGTCCCAGGCCTAGGTCACGCAGCACTTGTCTGCCCGTTCTTGTTTCTGATAGCCGCGCGAGCTGAGCGGTCCTCTGCGCCTCGGCGATTTCCTCCAGGGTGTTATGCACTCCCAAGGCCAGGAACTTGTCGGTGCTTGTGCAGTCGAGAAGTCCGAGTGCAGCCTTGTACGCTTTGCGTATGAGCGCATTGATCTTATTGCGTTCGCACTGCCTCCAGTTGTGGAAAGCAGCAACGTATCTAATGTGGCTTATAGCGAAGGATTCCACTAGCCGGGTGAGGCTTTCTTCCTTCATGCCTGCTGTTCTGTGCGACACCCTCTTAATGAGGCGGATGGCCGTGGTGACTTTGGCCGCCAGACGGTTGACCGTCTCGCCGTTGACTCGTTTGCGCTCAATCAGCATCCCCAGCACTCGGATCTTCTCGACAGCCGGGATCATGTGACCACCGCTCGTCTTGATCTTTATTGTGTCTTGCTCTCTCGCAGGCTCGTTGCCTTTCGTCTTCCTAGCTGCCCTTTTCGGAGGAACCACCAAAAGCTCAGACTTGCTTGGGGAGCAGACGAGCCCAGACCCGTCCAGCTGCTCCTCGATAGCGTCAACCGCCTCTTGCAATGTATTCTCGATGTGTCCGTCGCTTCCTCCTGGGACCCAGAGCGTTATGTCGTCGGCATAGATGGTGTGTCGGACCCGCGCGACTCGTGAGAGGCGCTCGGCCACCCCTATCATTACAAGGTTGAAAAGCAATGGCGAGATGACTGAGCCCTGGGGGGTCCCGACACTGCCGAGCTTCTTCTTTTGGAGCTGCAGGTCACCGGCGATGATTTCAGTAGTCCACTCCGTCAAAAAATCCTTGATGTACGCATAAGTTCTCTTGCCCATGTTTAGCCGTGACACCTGGGCCAGAATCGCAGAGTGTCTTACTTTGTCAAAAGCGCTCTGCAGGTCCAAACCCAAGATGGCTCGCTTGTCTTTCGTGTTGGTAGTATCATCGAGGATGTCATTTTTCAGTTGTATCATGGCGTCCTGTGTTCCGAGCTTGATTCGGAACCCGATGATGGTGTTTGGGTAGAGCCCCGAATCTTCCAGGTACCTCTGCCACCTGTTCATGAGTACATGCTCCAACGCTTTGCCCACACAGGACGTAAGCGAGATCGGCCGGAGGTTCTCAATGTTGGGTGGCTTGCCCGGCTTGGGAATCAAGATGGTCTTGGCTGCTTTCCACTGCCGAGGTAATGATCCGGCTCGCCAGCAAGTGTTGAAGTATGCCGTGAGGTTCGCTATCGCCGCTTCGTTAAGATTTTTCAGCGCTCTGTTCGTAACGCGGTCGGGACCAGCGGCGGAGTTGCTGTTGAGATCGTGCAGGGCAACCCGTACTTCCCATACTTCAATGTCTCGATCTAGCCACTCGTTTGTTTCGCCTAGGTAGTCCGGGTGCGTTGTCTGTGGGAGTGACCGGGAGGTACTTGTCGTCGAGGCGTTTCTTCACTTCGTCTTCCCCGTGCTCGGTCAGCGCCCTGTGGATGATCTTGGCCAAAGATTTAGTGCAAATAATTTTTCATACCAGCAGTTGTGCATTTATGAAATTAGATTTTTAGTCATTGATGGCTATTTGTTTCGATATTTTTTTATTTATTTGTGACAAAGTGCTATGGATTTTGACTATATTGGCTATCTATTCACCAACTCATTTACACTTTGTTTTTTGGTTCTGCCCTTTATTTTTTATATGTGGGCATGCATGACCAATTTCATGCCGGCCTTCTATGGTTTGACATAACCAGACACTAACATGGCTAATGAAAAGAGAGGAAACTTGTATTTGATGGTATTTAGGTTGAGGCACTTGGCTATTAGGAAAATATGCAGCTTCAAGTTCGGCCAATACTGTGTCTGAGTGACATGTTTGATGCAAGCAATATTAGGACGTGACAAAGTGCATGCATCTTCTGTCACTGATCAAACTGCCAGCGAGAAACTCCTATGCCAACTCGTCCTTGTTTCAAGTGCTTCTAATGAGCTATAATTGCATTGCCAGATTCAGTTATTGTGTGGACAAAAACATGTAGCATTTTATTATGAAACTTTGAAGGTAGTCAACTCCTATATTGCATTGAAATCTTAGGCAGATCTACTCTGAAAAAGGGATTATTTTCTGATTATATCTTTCGACAATATCATTGTGCTATCCAGTGCTTATTGGCTGGTCGGGGAATGCGTCATGCAAAGGCAGTCGTATCGCTATAATTGTTTATCCGAGAATATGTCCCGAAGTGAAAATCATAGCTTCAAAAATACAGACACCAGCTTCGATGGGGTTCTATGTGCTCATTGCATGAAATTCCTGAAGTTGAACTCCGAACCTTTTATTCGCTCTGTAATTTATGCTGGTATATGTGTCACAATGGTTCATTGTCATCATAGAGCACATCGATCATGCTTTTGCATGTACTATCAACAACTCAACACAAATCTCACTGTCTATAATGAGCTCTTGTATGCACTACAACTTAAGTGCAGATACTTTGTATGCAGTTCATAGCCATCCTCAAAGATCATGTTGCTGATACGACTACTGTTCGTACACATCTCACACCTCCTCACACACCTCATACATAATCTACAATCATACAATCATACAGATCTCACCCATTTTCTCTCAGAGCTTGTTCAATATGCATATCATACCGTTCATTTCTAGTCAAATCTCTGCGACGCGCATACATCTCGATCAATTCCTCATAGAATTCTCATAGACATTTTTCAATAAGGCAGTATGTGCAAAACAAATCAACACACATTTCTGTAATCCAGGTTTCGGTGTTTCTACGCTGAGCTCACATTGAAGACGGTGGCAGATAGCAGGGAACATTTTGGCGGCAGCTGTGTTTGTCACCACTCAGGCAAATTTGTGCCCCCTTGCTGCATAATATTAGGATTGACAGAGTGCAGGCGAAATGAGGACCACAAGCAAACATTTTTCATGGTTGTACTGCGCTCGGAAGAATTGAATCCCTGACGTCGCCTACTAGGTATGCGAGAAATCAATAAAAGAAGGCAAGGAGAAATCATAAATGTATAAGGCACAAATTCGCCACTGTCCCCATAGGATAAAATTCCACCGCGTTCTTCTGGTGACCTCGTGGGAGGAGACTACAATAATGACCCCAGCGTTTTCCTCAGTGACTGTGGCAGCAGGCTATTCTACATATCAGCATGTAGTTTTTTGAGCGCTTCATTCATGGCGCTGAGCCGGCCTATGTGGGTATATGGGCCTAGGAGGTGGGTTATTGAAGGATCGGAAAACTGAGCAAGAGGAAAAGCTGTGACTAAACCTGCCTTTGTGAGAAGCCGCCACTTAGGACAGCACACGTAAGCACTACGAATTGCTTTACACGCTTCAAGAGTTCATTGGTCATTACCGCTACAACCAATTGCTGCTTTTACGACTCAGTTATTAAGCCTATCATGTCTTCTAAGGAAGCGATTATGCTGCGCTCTTGCTGTGCGCTAACTATCGTAGCTTGAGCCCCGCAGCGGGTGAAGCCTAACTAAAAGCCGAAGATGTTAATCGTTGTGGCGTGTAAAGCTTTCTACATCAAACGAAAATGACTGAACTAATTAGAGAGGAACACTAGAAACTAGACAAATAAAATATGTGTGCACTTGCGGTGGTAGCTAGGCCATCTCATAAAACGGCGCAGAGCTTGTCTGTGTACCGGTAATAGTTCGCTGTTCGCAATACAGCACCCTGCTAGGAACTACTGGGTCAGTCACAGCAGCCTGAGGCCAGCCCATGTCCTCACATGAGCATAAGTTAGGCTTTTAATCATTCTTCGACAAAAAGAATATTGCGAATAAGGTCAACGAGCTGTGGTATGAGTCCTTTTGAAGGGTCGAATGCTGAGCCAAACGTCTGTACGCTTCTTGCACAGCGCTCGGTGTGTTAGCTTTCAATGTCACTTAAGCTTATCAAGTCGTACTGGAAAAGCAATGCAAATTATAGGAACAAAGAGTTTGCTTTTAATTCCTTGATATATGTGTTTATACGCCTGGTTTAACCAACGCACACAACTCACAAAAGAAGTCAAAGCTTAGTATCGTAGAAATTAATAAAGATGGATGGCCTCCTGCTGTGAACCCATACTGCCAAATTGAAATTATCTCGTTACTTTTCTTAATACATAATAAATTCAGCAACAAGGAAAGCCCTCAGTTGCAGTTCTTTTTGCAACAAACGATGTCTAAGTATTATAGAACGTCATTTGGAGTTTTAAACTTGGGTAAAACGCAAACCATTGTGCTTGGCACCCGGCATCATATATGAAGAAATTTCTATTGAACGCATGTTACATAGTCACAGCTCCACGTAAAGCTTTTAAATGATCAGCGACAATTGTAGCTTTCTTTCCTTGTTGGGCTTGGCTTGGCACATACATGGGTGACCTCTTTAATTTTTCTCGAACCATAATATTTACTACGATGGTCGCACAGTTTTGTAACCTTTGTATTTACGGAGTGCAGACAGCAGTGTCAGCAACACCACTTGCAAATTAAGAAGCCCTGTGACACGTCACTTGATACTGTTGTTGCCTGCCTATAAATTTAATTGAAAAGAAATAGCCCAATTTATTTATTTGCATGTTTCCAGCCAAGTCGAGACGCAAACCAGTGTGTAGCAGGAAAGCAAAGCCAATGAAATGTAACTCTGTGGTGAAGTATTGGTACTTTAATACTACTGGAAACACCTGCCACCGACTAGAAGCTGGTTTGTGCCCAACGACTGGCAATATGTTTACATCCTGCGACAAGTGCATGAAGAGATGCAGTGGTAAGTACCTGCTCCATTGTCGCATAGTTAGCTTCAATTCGTAATAAAACTGAATTTTCTTGATTATTCATAGCATTTTACTAAAAAAGAAGTCGCTTACTGCAACTTTATATCTGCAACCTCGTCTTATCTACTGGTGAATTTCCCATGCTCATGAAAAATTAGAAAGTAGGGGAACTGCATAAGGGGGGTGCATTAGATAACCTCAATAATTTCAGACGCATCTCAGTCCTCCCTATCTTTTCTCAAATCCCTGAACGCAGTTTAATAAAAGAATAGTTGGGCACTTGACAAAAAACAAAGCAATAGCACCGGCGCAATTCGGGTTTCAGAAATAAAAGTTTACTGAGCGAGTGCTTTTGCATGCGAAAGACCACTTAAGAACTGAAAAGCAGACGTACACTATTGGAGTATTTCTGGATTTCCGAAAGGCTTTTGACTCAATTAATCACGATAGTTTGTTTCGAAAGCTACCCTGGTATGGCATAAGAGGTGTAGCATATGCTTTAATTCGAACTATGTCAGCTCCCGTAAGCAGTTTGTTTGTCTAAAAGATTCATAAGTCCCAACTTCTTGATTTAAGCTGTGGTGTTCTTTAGGGCTCAATCCTAGGCCCAACTTTGTTTCTTCTCTGTATTAATGATATAGTTAACATCCAAAATACATCGTGCATAACTTTGTATGCACATGACACCAGCGTTTCCTTCTCTGATCATAACATTCTAGAGCATTTAACGCTGCCAATACATAAATGGGGGACCTCAACTTTTGGATAAATTCAAATAGAATACAACTGAACTGCGAAAAAACAAAGTATGTCATATTTAAAATTAAAGGAAAGCAGCTGATGGGCCACTACGAGTGAAGGTTTGTGGGGCGCATCATAGAAAATACGAAGTGCATAAAATTTTTAGGCGATGGTTTAACGAAAACCTGTATTGGCCCAGTCATGTAGAGGCTATCACAACTGACATTCCTAGAGCGATTGGAATGATTAACATGTTAAAGCATCTTATTCCAATGAATGTAAGGAAACAGCTACATTACACACTAATACACTCTCGTCTACACTATTCCCTTCTGCTCTGGGGAACGTCTACCGAAACTAACCTTATGTCGCTAGATAGGCTGCAAAAAAGAGCCGTAAGGCAGTTTGTAGCCTACCTGTTTTTGCACATAATAAACCGCTTTTTTATAAGCCTGGCATATCCCATATAGACCACCTGCTTTTGCATAAGCTATCGCTCCAGACGTTCCATCTCCGTTAAGCTGATCACATACAGTTTAATCAGACGTTCGCCACCAAAGACATGACCCAATCTCTATACCGCTTACTCGTACAAACTACGGGAAACAGGCATTACACTTTCAAATGTGGAGGATACTAAACAATAATTTCACAGTCCTAGAACAATTACAAACTTCGAAATCAAGCTTGAGGTTGCAGAAATCTGTTAAAACATATTTTCTTCGCTGCTTTATTGTATAACTTCCTCTGTACCTCAATGTTAGTGTTTTGTTTTCCTTTTTTCACATGTTCTGATTAAGATTCGAATTCTTTATTGTTTTGATATGTTCTCATATTTTCGAAATTGTAACACTTCTTGTGCTGTTGTTTGCTGCACAGTGTCAACATGCTCTGGGTGCTGCGGCTTTTGTCAGGCAAGAATACTGCCTTTTGCTACAGCACCTAAGACAGCTGTATGTCTCAAACAACAAATAAATGAAAATTAAACAAATGTTTTGTATATAAGCGGGACATTAGTGTCTAAATTTCTTGCAGAAGGAGGAATAGTAACAAATGCCTCTTTCCTTACATATTCTGTTGCAAAAACAGAGCACTGTTCATCCTCATAAATCACAGATTTGATCACTCACTCGTCTCGGCTCAGTGCTTGTCGTAATCTGCACTGAAAACATGGTTTCTGAATACTATATTCTTCGTGTAGCAATAATGGCGGTACGCAAGAACGTTCGTGTATCACAATTCAGGCAATTAAAAAATATGATGTAGTCTAAGCTAATCTGCATCCCTCCACTACGCCATGTCACATAGCTCTCCATCTGCTTTCAGATGTGAAACACAATACCAAAATATCCAACCTTGTATGTGGTAGTGTAAGCCTTTTCGTTTGCTCTCTGATGATGGACGCTGACAAGCACCACCTACTATTTTCTACTTTTCATCGCAGTGGTCGACACGATCACCTACAAATTGGCGCCTATTACTACAACACTCAAAATAGAGTAAACATGTCAGCTCATATTGTATTCAACTCATATTGTAACTTCAGCTTATCTGAGAGCTTGCCATACTTCGAATGCTCGCTGGGCTATACTCAAAGTACAATGGAAGCATTTGAAAGCAACCATTGCTGCCATATGAAACTGAAAAATATCTATAGCAGCTCCACAGCCACCGTAGTCCTCCATAAAGTAAGCAACAAAATCCCAATAAAGAAAGGCCTCAGGCAGGGAGACACGATCTCTCCAATGCTATTCACAGCGTGTTTACAGAAGGCATTCGGATACCTGGATTGGGAAAACTGGGGATAAAAGGTAATGGAGAATACCTTAGTAACTTGGATTCCCTGATGATATTGCCTTGCTTACTACCTCAGGGGACCAATTGAAATGCATGATCACTGACCTGGAGAGGCAAAGCAGAAGGGTGGGTCTAAAAATTAATCTGCAGAAAACTAAAGTAATGTTTAACAGTCTCGGAAGAGAACAGCAGCTTACGATATGTATCGAGGTACTGGAAGTAGTAAGGAAATATAACTACTTAGGACAGGTAGTGACCGCGAAACCGGATTAAGAAACTGAAATAATCAGAAGAATGGGCTGGAGTGCGTTTGGCACGGATTTCCAGATCATGAGCAGCATGTTGCCATTATCCCTCAACAGAAGAGTGTATAACAGCTATGTCCTACCCGTACTCATGTACGGGGCAGTAACTTGGAGGCTTACGAAAAGGGTTCTACTTATTTAAAGATGACGCAATGAGCTATGGAAAGAAAAATGATAGGTGTAACATTAAGGAATAAGAAAATTGCAGATTCGGTGAGGGAACAAACGCGAGTTAATGACATCTTAGTTGAAATCGAGAAAAAGAAATGGGCACTGGCAGGACTTGTAATGAGTACGGAAGATAGCTGATGGTCATTAAGAGTTACGGACTGAATTCGAAGGCAAGGGTAGCGTAGCAGGGGACGGCAGAAAGTTAGGTGGGCGGATGAGATTAAGAAATTTGCAGGGAGAAGATGGCCACAATTAGTGCATGACCGGGGTAGTTGGAAAAGTGTGGGAGAGGCCTTTGCCATGAAGTGGGCGTAACAGGCTGATGGTGATGATGATGATTGCCGCCGTAGTGGTAATAATGTTGTGCATAAGAACACGGCAGTGCTTTTAGCAAAGAGGGTCTGCTATATTTCGGGCAGTGCAGGAAGCTGTACAATGATTTTTACGTAATTGTTTTTCTTTCAATTTCTAGCGACGAACCCACTGTTGCCGTGCAGTCTGGAATACAAAAAACTGCGCAATACGGTAACTTCTGCCATGCCCACGTTGACACTCGGGCGACCAGTTCATACAGGACCGATACCGGGACAGGACGTTAGAAAAGCGGTACGGAAACCCGTGATTGGAAGACCAACAAATACGACAAAATGGGAGTCAACGAGACTATGAAGAGCGACAGCAAAATTACCGATAGTGTCAGCCTAAATGTCATCGTAGAAATCCAGGCCCTCCAACGTTACCCAAACAAGGTAGCCTAACATCAGTGTCGGCATGAATGTCGTCTTGCCAACTCGGTCCAAACAGGCATTTATTTCCTGATACTGAAGAAGAGCAACAGGGCTTGCTCGAGCACCAGAAATACTGTCCTTTTCTAATAAAAGCACTTGCAGGGTGAATAAAGCTGCCAGATTTGGGCACTTCGTTTGCACACACAATGTCATTAATAATTAGTTGTCTCATAACCATAACTCGGTAAATATTCCTGCGATACATATATAGGTGAAAGAAGGAAACTGTCATCTAGTTAAGGGTAACACAAAACTATGAAGCATAAGGAGTTATATTGTTTCTCAGACATTCATGTTGGTTTCTATTGGCCCTCCAACATGTTCTCGGGGAGATGAAACTTTTAATGTAATGCTTGTTTTGAGAGCTACTCCAAGACTGACGTCTCTTCATCACATGTCTCGGCGAGTGGTAGCAAGCGCACGTGAATGGAAAGCTTGGTAGTGCGAAAATTGCAGAATTGCCGAATCTACTCTATTTTATAGAATGATTTACCAATTTTTATGCGTCTGCTTGTGGTAGACACTGACACCCATCAGGAAGATGGACCCTTTGTCTGATTTTCATTCCATCTGGGCTTTATATTAAGATATTTCTAGCTGATTTTTCGTGTCTGGCTTTCTGACATTCTCATGCCACCAAATATGAAGTCGAAGAGACAATATCCGAGTGTCCTCTTGATACCACAATGAGTGCTATATATTTGTGCGTGTGTGCGTCGTTTACGAACCAGAGTTTCTTATGCTGACGGCATTGTTGTACATGCAAAAGTAATTTCAAAACTGTCTTGAATGGCAGAATTGGAAATCCTGCTATCTTAAAGAGAAACGAGAAAGTATCTAGCGAAACATTTCCATTCAAAATGGCAACAAGGTAGCAGCTGTTTTTCATGGCCTCATGAGCACAGAACAAATAGTGGCTATAGCTACTAATAAGGCGTTCAAGGTCGACAACATTCCACCTGTCTACAAGGTAACAAACGTACGGAACATCTGCAACGACGGTTGTTCGTTTAAAATCAAGAAATGCGAGACCTGTCTCAAGCAAAAACATTCAACGTGCGGCCAGTTCACAAACACGCACCGACTTTGTCATCCAATGTCAACGGCATCCCAGGAATAGGTGATCTGAAGGACTTCCGGGAAAAAAATAAAGGAGCTATTCAAGTTTTTGAAAACAATTGTATGTCATTGTGCTTGATTGCTTGACGCACAACTGCGTTCTTCAGGTCCAGTAAGCAAGTCTTACACAATGAAGCTGCTTCACCGTTCTATAGTTCATATTCTAGTAGTCACCTTCGTTCCAGGTAAGTATTTCTTGTGGGAAGACCGTTTGTCGCACCTTTACCATACTGCGTTACTGATAGTCATTTCGCCACATGCAGTTTGTTGTTTAATATTCTCGAATACAAAGAGTCCAGCTTGAAGTTTGAATTTATCTCTGGATTGAGTGAAAGCAGGACACGCATGCACATGGAATCTAAAACAGCCTCTATGCTAGCTTCCCCGTGTAGGTTGCAGTATAGCTGGCAGCGGTCCACCTTTTCCGAAAACAAAATATTCCTCGTGATGATAAGCAACAGTGGTAGCCTTGCCTCCCCCTGTTTCACAGCTTACAGGTAGTTAGAATACGTAATATAAAATATCATCAATTACGCGTACGTTGTTCAAATGTGGGTCACTTGTGCATCCGAGAGAAACTGTAGGTGCAGATGTCGCTCCTTTTTACCTTATCTGCCGTAGGCAATATATAGTAGGGACCTAAGCAATATTTTCATTTATTCAAGCAAAGCTATGCAAAATGTCTTTGTTGACGAGAAAGCTTTCTATGCTATAGCTGCAGTGCTTGTAAAACTCAAATGTTTTTTTTTTATAAAACCTAATAATTCAATATAAACTTGCATATTTGCGATATTTCGTTCTCTTTGCGGTAAATAATATTGATATCTTTGCGACTTCAGTATTATCTTAAATGTGGACCAATCATTGTATTTTTGCATTTGGCAACACTATAAGTCTCATTGGTATAAGTCTCATTTTCCCTTTATAATGTTATAAGATGCTTTACTCGAAATTCCTGTCCAGGGGCAGAAAGATGGTACGAAGAGTTTGGCAACGCATTTTTGTTTTCTTCAATGTGTTACGTATGAGCGATATTGTGTAGTTGGCAAAGTGAGGAAGCCAATAAGGAAGCCTTTAACATGTGCAGCTGTCAAAGTGAGGAAGCCAATAAGTTTTGCTTTGGAAGGCTATCACTGCGGTATTTACTAATAATGAAATTGAAATGTGCTGCGGAAGTACTGAACTGCTTTCGCGGACCCAGTTACTTGGTACCGCACAGGTGGGGACGTACTCATCGCGGTCATGTTTTCGGCCCAGAAATATTTATTGCTATAATGTTGCGCCGCATTGACGACTGCCAATAAAAGAAGTGAAATGAAGTAATACGTAATATTTCGTCAACTTTTTTCACAGAAGTTCACAGAATTTACCATATTACCTGGAGATATTACCGCGATATTTTATTTAAACACTTCTCCATATCATTAGCTAACATTACATCTTGAGCAAAGAGTAAATGGTCCTACAATTACGTTGTGGCTGCAATATTTTGCAGCGCTTGTCATTTTAACACTGCCTTTTGCAGTACCTTTAGTGCTTTAAGGTGAAATACAAAAATAAGAGATAAGAATGTGTGTTAACAGCGTGCTTCACGTGTCAAATATGGGCCTGTCCGTGTGATTGGGGATAGCGGCGTGCTTAGGTGGGCAGTGTGGAGACTCAGTCACGGATAACGACACGGCTTACATACAGCTGAACGCCGAAGGTTTTCTGACTGCGAGGAACAACCCTTGAAAGCCCCGTTAATATTAGCTGTAATGCTGGCTTTTGACCTATTATATCAGGGTTACCTGACTAATACAGCGTGAGGTTAACAAATCTGAGATATTATATTTGTGGAATGTACAGTGAGTTCCCGTTTAGAATTACTTTGTTTGCAATTATAATTGAGATCACATCTCTGGTGCACTAAAATGTGACCCCATTGTGTTTTATTGCCGTGTTTGTTAAAGAGGAAACAAGATGAGCGCTAATAGCAGCATGCTTAAACAAGTGCTTCTAAACATACTTCTTAACGTCATGTAACCTCTTTCCAATCAATACAACTATTATAACATTCTAGAGAAACACTGACAATAACAATACAAAAACTGGTCACGAGCGCCTCAAAAGGTGCAGTACATTAAAAGCCTTTGCAATGACAAAGACAGCAAAGTAGTAAAGAGTTTGGGGCACATCGCATTCCTAAATTGATACAATAGGCTGAGATCACAAGTTTTTCATACATGACACATTGTTTAATATTGTGGCCTAAACGCATGCCTAGCTACCAGGGTTGCTAGGTAGCAAAGGAAACTTCTATATGTGTTACATATTATAGATTGGAATATATCTGAACCCTTCAGTTTGCGGATGACCATGTCTGCTTCAGCAACACTGGGGAAGAATGGTGACATGTGACACATGACCTGCACTGAGGAAATGTAACAGTAGGGATGACAAGTGACATGCAAAAGACAGCGGTATTGTTTACAAGCCGGGCAAGAGAACAAGAATTCATGATCACCAGTGAGCATCTACAGTCTGTGTATGATCGAGCATATTTATATATATGAAATAGTCATAGGGGACCCTGATTATGCGAAAAAAATTTACAGAGGAACGATAATGGGTTGCTATGCATATGGCAGTCATCGCAAAATCCGCAATAGAAGCTTGCCGCTGTCTGAAAAAAAAAGTGTACCATCATGAGATTGTACACGGGCTAACATATCGGGAAGAACATTGCAGGTTAGGAAAGCTCAAGAACAAGTTTCGGACCGTTCAAACAGAAATGAAATGAAACACGTTAAGCCTAACACTAAGAGACAGGAAGGGACGGGTCGGATGAGAGAGCAGACGGCTCTACTTGACTACAGGAGAACAAAATGTTGTTGGGCAGGCCTAGTAATGCGTAGGGCATATAACCGGTGGACAATTAGACTTAGAGAATGAGGTGCTGATGGAAGCAGAGCGCCGGTGAAGGGGGACTTAGTTTAAGGGGGGGGGGGTGATAAAATGAGTAAATCTGCAAGCGTAAGTTGGAATCAGTTATCGTAGGACAGCGTTAATTAAGGGGCCTTGGTTATACGGTGACCCTGGACATATGCTGCTCCTGCTGCTGACGATAATAATAGCGCTTTTAACATCAAATAAATGGATCTTCCACGTGTTTTCGGGAAAGATCTTCCCCCAGAATTTTGTAGGAAACCGCCAGATGTTGGGAAATGTGAAGCAAAGTATCCCTCCTGGTATTATGACTCACGAGGCGGCTATTGTAAGATGTTCTTCTTTAGCGGTTGTGGTGGCAACAGCAACCGATTCAACACAGAGGGAAAGTGTCAAGAAATCTGCATACGTAAGTATACATAAACAAGCATAAATTCTAATTTGTTGTGATAAAAAAGCCTAAAAAATTGTACTCATATTGAGAATCGCTTCAACACGTCTCCCCTGACAGCTCTGATGCCTTTAAGCTGTGGTAAAGTACACAAACGAAACATCAGTTCCCGACGTATAGTAGGCACGCATTTCCTATTCAAACAATAATGGTGAATCCAGTACGCCTAAACATGCGTACTCATGGGCGTTAAGAAAACGTCTTCTCAACTATACTTTCTACAAAATGATGTTATGCATGTGGCCTTTACATGTGTAAGCGTTCACAAGTTGCAAGCGTTAAATGCGACCTTATAAACATGCAACAACTTTGGCACTCAGCACTTGTGCCTCGCACTAAATTCAATCGCCAGGAAACCATCCTACACATTTTTATCATAAAGCCAAATGGCTCATTGTGCAATAAATAAAATAATGCGATCATAAAGTACACTGACTGATTCTCTCTTTCTCTGATATTCCGCTTTTTACATGTCCACATCATGTGACATTTTGGACTGGCGATGTTTCAATAGGTTGACGAATTGCTCTTACATTCTTGCAGCTAATAAAAAGCCAGTAAGTCTCTGCAGCTTGCTTCCGTATCTGGTGCCATGCAAGAGTCCCTTTCGTTTATCGTGGTATTTTAATCCCAAAACAAACACGTGCCATCAGTACAAACGCGGTTTCTGTGGAGGAAATGACAAGTTTTCAACATGCGCAAAATGCATGGAAAGGTGCAGCAGTAAGTATTATTTCCGGTACATCATTCTTGGTTGATAAAATATTAGGACGATGCATTTCCTAAGCGAAATAGTTTTTATGAGCTCTTAGAAGGATCGAAGGGTTCTTGACTTTCGACAAAAAGTAAAGTATGCGCACTTCTTTATTGCACGATAATATTGGCAAAAAAAGTTGAAGAAAGCATTCGGTGCCGCTTGGTTCATGAAGCGTTGCACTGTTGGATGACCACGCAGCTTGCAGCAAAATCTGTGACAACTGCTGAAAAACAACAAAGGCCGGACAAGCGAGATATTTTGGTTGCAGCGCTACTACTGCAGAAAAATTTCCAATGTTAGGGCTTTGCAGATGAATTCATTTCACTTCTTAGGTGGCAAAATCTTAGGACATTTCGTCTGTAGGTAGCATTTACCAGCTGTTGGCCCTGTTTGATAATAATAGTTGCAGAATAGAATATTGGCTCGAATTTGACGTTTCTAAGAACTGTAGCATGAGAAATTCTTTTGAATAAGGTTATATATTGCGTTCCTTTGTTTTTGGTGTATCCTTCCATCAAAAACAATGTAAATATATTGTCATAGATAGTTCAACTCATTTATTCCTCAATGCGCTGTTGATTCATGTGTTCTTATGAAAACCAAAGAAGCTATTGCCTCATCTAGATCCTAAGCTTGAACGGCAACATCTCGTGCTTGGCTATGGAGGTAACCACATACATTAGAAGATGCAAAGAACGACAAGTAGGGCAAAAGTATTGTATTATTGTTAGTATATTGAGTCAACTTTACATCGGATGCAAAGTTGTCTTTCTCTTTAGGTTTTACTATTGTGTTCTACCTTCCTTCTATGTGCTTTTAAACATCTTATTGTAGTAGAACTATCAGAGAGTAAGTTTGTCAAGTTTTAGCAGGCATATAACCAATTGGGCAGCATGGATAAATAAGTTGTTCTACAAGCAATATTTAGAGCCACACGGCATCACCATAAAGTAAAGAGGTCCTATTAGTTCATCTCTTTCTTGTAGAAAGAAATAGTTCACGTGATTGCGAGTTAGAAGGAATAAGCAGATCCATTTTTCCGGGACAATTTTCTGAAGCGGAACAAATCACACACGCGATAAATCCCAGTGAAATTGTATGGAATCAGAAACACTCACTAATTTATTCGCATGTGTTTATTATGCGAATGCAGAGCCACACAGCACTAGAAGAATGCTTGTTTGGCAGATGTCCAAACTAACCTCACGTTTTAGTTATTTGGCTTCCTGTTTCGCGACTGTATATCATGGCGCTACAAATATCGATGTCGATAACTTCGAAATACAACCTTTGGGTAAAGAATAAATGGAACGCCAATGCGTATCGTGACACTTCTAAAGGGATGATCCTTATTGACGATGTTACTCAAAGAAATTCTGCTAGATAGTAATTGCTTCCCCCATTAGTCGCCTCTATCTCAAATTCTAAAGTGCGTCTTGGACTAAGCAATAAAAAAGATATTTAAAGATACTACTAATTATCAAAATGGTCACTGCTATATGTCATATAACTGACATCTAGGTTGCGAACTGATGCACCTTGACAGGTTATGCTGTACTTATGTTCTACGAAGGTATAATAAAGGGGCTTCAAATGAATGAAGCACGTATTATGAAACTTATGACTAATATATCTGATATTGGCAGCAAGACAACTTCCTGGCAGAGTGGTAGTGATTCCATAAAACAGCAAATTTTGCAGCCTGACAAACCAGTTTTTTATCATATGCATGTATGTCAATATGGATTTGGCTGGTTGACGGGCTATAATTGGCATGAGCTCCCAATTAGAGTGTGCAGCAAAGCATCACTTAGAAAAGAAAGCTGTACCTGTAGAAAAACATATCTGTAAAAGTTTTCTTAGAAAGTATTTGAAGTTAGTAGCAACAAATCTTTTTGATTCAAAACCTCTCACCAAATGCTGAATTTTAACAAGAGGTAAGCGGCAACCTTTTCTGAATTTTCTGTGGATGCAAGGTGCCTTTTCTCGATCACACACTGATATTAATAAAACGCGTCTTTGATAGGTTTGACAGACATAAAGCAGTTGAATTTCAATGCGCTTATTAGTTGTCACTTGAAGAAATCATGCAGTTGCGTGCTACATTTACCTCAAATAATCATTCGCCACATGAGAGAAATTCGGGGAAAAAGTCATCTGCATTCAGTCATGCATGACTCTCTGCATAACAGGCCTATATTAAGGTAATTATGATCAAGTTCTTGAAGAGCACCTGAAAACGAAGATATAGTTCGTGCTTCTACGTTCCGTGATAACTTTTATACGTTTTCTTGCAAATACGACTATTCCATATTCACTGGTGCCTTGAGCCTTTTAGTGTCGATGATTTAGACGCCGGTTGGAAAAGTCAACCGAGTTTCAGACTTATGCCAGAGATTTTAACATGACTTGTTTGCTGTGGCTATGGGTTAAGAAAGAATGAACGAGTTTCTACAATAATACATTTCACATTCAAGCACTTTAAACCTGTAAAACGCGCTCGAATGCATTCTTTCCTCAATACTTACAAGGTTAAAACAACTTTGTGGGGCTCGGCCAAGATTTGCCTTGTGCTGGTTACATTGTAGTGGAAGGTCAGGGTATGGAGCCCATGAACACATGGAGTAAACGCAGTAGCATAATTACGCTAAACATCATAGCGGGTGCGCTTTACATGCGTAGCATTGCACATAATTGCAGAAGAGCAGCAGTAAAGGCAGTCGTTTTCTGGTCCATCAACGAGCGCAGGAGCTCTACGAGAAGGTAAATTCGGAAAAGGGAGATGACTGCCTTTTATACACAGCAGCGCCAACAATTAGCGGACAACATTCAGAATATTGCTTACTCTGTATGCTTGCCAAGTAAAAGAGCTTATGCGGCGTGTTTCAGGAAATGCCTTCAAAATTCTTTAAATATAGCAAACATCCGATGTTAGATGAATTATTTGGTATTGTGTTCGCGACTAAGGCATAACTTACAAAATGTTATAAGCAGCCACTCCACAAACAACCAGGTAAATTAGACGAAATATCTTCTCACCCATATGGTCAGCCGCCAATCGATGTTCATGCAATAGTTCTTCATAATGGCTGATAGACGTGCAAAATGCTGACGTTCCTAAATTCTACATTGTAATGTATTCCTGCCAATTTCAATCGGAATACCAAAGCTGAGCTGCGGAATAGGGCAGCTGAAACGGCCTAATACGATACACCACTGTGACATGATGTTTAGCCTCACCGTCACGAAGCATATGTGTACCGTGTACTTGCGAAAATAAATATTTGTATTTCAAAGATGAGCTTTGTAGCGTAAGTTTACAACGAAAGCTGTATACGGCTAATCTTACGTACTTTTTTGGGCGTCCGTCAACAGAAAAGACCACCATGTGGGCCGAACGTGGTGATAGTGAAGAAAGACTCGAAGCTCAATGTCAAACACCGCTGTGGGATCGGGAACCTATAACGTGCCCTTCAGGATCTTCGAGATGGGCCCACGTATAGCGAGGAATTAACACCTACTTCATCTCCGCCATGGATCGACCCGGCATTGCACTACCTTCCTGATGGACCCACGTATGGAAAGCGCTTAACGTCTGCTTCACATCCGCCGTGGATAGGCGCGGTATTGCATTTCGGGACCGGTTCACGTTTGAGAAATGCTTAATGCCTGCTTCAGCTCCACCAGGGGTCGGCCCGATGTTTCACTAACTTCGGGATCAGCCCATGCATTAGAGGTGCTTAACGTCTGCTTCAACTCCGAGGCGGGTCGGACTGATATTGCACTACCTTCGGGCCGACCCGTGGTGGAGGGGAAACACTTTTCTTTTCGTTTGAGAGCTTTGAGTGTCGACAGCATTTGCTGCCATTCCATCTTTGCAGAGTGGAATGGTTGTCAAGTTTTTGAATTATTGTTTCTATGCGCTAGCGTAGTCGGCGTCATTAATTTAGAAAATTATGCCATGCTATGTTTCGTTTTGTTCATGGCTTTATTCATTCCCATTTGACACTGCTAAAATTCCTTTTTGCACTTCCTGTTGTACTAAGGCGTTTTGGCGGGAAACGTGCAAATGTACGGTAAGCTTACTGCTATTTTGCCGTCCAGTTGACGCGCACCTACAAGGAGCTATTAAACAACTCATACTCGCCAGTCTTTTTTTTTCACACTTTTATATTTACACGCATTTACATTGACACGCATTTACACCTCAAAGAAAATCCACGGCTATGGAAGTAAATTGTATAAATTATGTAACAATATCTTTGCGCTCTGCAGATTTTATGATCTCCTAAATGCGGTAATCATGACTGCAAACAATTACTTTAGTTTAATCAATTAGTTTAGTTTAATCAGCTTTCTTCTCCCATGTTGACGAAGCTGCAATTACTATACCAGCAATAGTGTCGCACATACTTGATGTGTATTTGCGTAGTCAATAATGACCGTAATCATGGTATGCAGTACTAGATGTGACAGATTAGATGGCGTGAAACTGTGAAATGCACTAGAGTGCTGTTATAATTATGGTGCTGATATAAGAACACGTTGTGCTTTGAAGCTGTTTACCATTTGTTCATTCAGCACTGTTGTTGTTTTATTTTCTTATATTCTAGTTATTCGTGCGACAGAGGCCTGCAGATTGATCCAAGAGCAACAGAAACAGTGGAAGAAGAGACCATGATACAAAATCGGAATAGGAACCTGCTTCGACCTCTTTTTCTGGGCATCTTGGTGCACACTCTCGTACCAAATTTGTGCATAGGCAATTATTTTGGATTCCCTTTGCTGCCGCGTGAGCATTTTTTTTTTTAGCCCAACCACCTGCCTGAAATCCCGACCACAAAATACGCGATCGTCACGTAAAAAGCTTTAAAAATGTTGAACTATCAGTTTTCATGTAGCGACAAGTTAAGCGAACTTTTAATTCTAAAGAAATTAGACACCTTTTGTGAGAAAATACATTTGGTTATAATAATAAAGTTGCCGGCTTGAGATTGCGAAAGACACGCCATCTGGACATTGTAAATGACTTTATAGCCTAGGAAGTCGTCACGAATTCTTGATTAGCAGTCAGCCTATCAAGTCAATGCAAGAGTATGGTTATCTATTCCAATTAGCCGAAGGGTACTCGAATACTGTGAATGAATGAATTTACATTGAAACCGAGTATCTAAAATTAGTGTGAAGTGATTTTTAAGTGCCCTCGCCCTGTCGACGAAAACCAATGCAAGCCCGTCAGCGCCGGATTGCACAAGCACGACAGTAGGGAAGCATCTCGCCTGGTAATGACGTGACCTTGCTTGAAAATAGCTTCGTTTCGCGGCAAAAAATGTCAAGGTGATATTGATTTCTTTGCTTGCGTTAAGCAACTCAAAACATAAAAGGCCGTGTTTACAAAAATTTCTTTTTAGTACCCTGTTCATAACCAAGAACTTATTGGTACCACGACAACATCTCAATATCAACGGTTTCACTGAGACTTATGCGATACGTTTAGAAAATGTTTTTTGTGTGAACAGCAGTCAGCAGCATTACTCACTCGTAAATCAATACAAGGGCACAAAAAAATTTCATAAAGCACATGTGCCCCATGAGTGGATGTGTGAGTGAGTGAGTGAGGGAGTGAATTAATGTTTATTGTGTCCAGCAAAACGCGATAAAACGCGCACAGGGCTAATCCCACGACGGGACTGACCGATCGAGCCTGCCAGCCCGATCGTGGGCGCGCTGGACGGCCACAATTAGGTCCTCAAAAACGGGACTACGCAGGAGCGTGTCCCATTCTTTCTTGGTGAACTGCAAGCCCAACGAGGCACACTTCCAAAGCATGTGACACAAAGTGGCAGCCTCACCGCAGGCCGCACAAGAACAATTCGGGTAAATCTCAGGATATATGCTGCAAATAGGAAAACCCTTCTCTCTAAGTAAAATAATTTAGTAATTTCATTGTCCTTGATAGGAACGTCACTGTGTTCGGGGAGGGGAAAGAGTCGCCCGATCCAAGGGCAGCATGGTCGATAAAGCCATGCGCAGCGTCGTGGGCAGACTCGTTGAGGTCGAGAGGAACCCCCTCAATCGCCCCGACATGGGCAGGGAACCGAAGGATGGAGTGTATGGAGGTGTTGCCGCTTTTGGCGCCTTTCAGTATTTGTGCTTACCAAGCTACCCAGCCTTTCTGGAATGCCTTGGCGGCCGCTTTTGAATCGCTGTACACCCTGTCTCTCTGATCGTCTGCCATGGCGAGTGCAATGACCACTTGCTCGGCCACCTCGGAGTCCATCGTCTGGACCGAAGATACAATACTTGGTTAAGCAGCCCACAACGAATCTTCAAATATATAACCTTGTTTTTATCTTGATAGGTCGACCTAAAGAGAAGAAAGCGTATCAGGTCTTCTGGTGTGTTATGTGATTTGTGGATAACAAGGACGAAGCAGAGAGGAAAGAAGCTCCAGGCAAAGTCATTTCTCTATGACGGCCGTTCTTTCTTGTCCTGCTGAGTGGCAAATACCAATGTTTCAGTGTTTGGCAACTGGAAATGCTTTGTTCCACGTGCCCTTGAAACAATTCCCAAAGTTCTGTACAGGATCATTTCTTCCGAGGACGTGCTTCCAGTAAGCCAACGCCTTTCAATTTGCTGTGCCAATAGTTTCACTACTCGCAAGGACAATATTATATCGTTCGAAGTGTTTCATTCCCTTGCTGTAGCAGTTGTGACCAATGTTATCAAGCTAACATCTTATAGTCGTCAATACTTGAATTTCGTTTAGTAGGTACCTCCAGATTGGTGTACTGCCAAAAAGTAAATGCATTGTAGCGGGGTGTGGCACCATATGAATGAAGCGTGGTCATCTTTGCGCATGAAATATTATGCATCTAGCTCACAGTAAAGTCTCGCACCGATGTTTTTCTCTAAACGTTTGTGCTGGTAGTTTGAAGATTACCAAATGAACAGAGAAAAATGAATAAATTGATAGTCGCTTGAGCATACACAAAGAAGATCAAGGCGAAAGCCTGCACTCTCACGAGGCATTCTCATTCAAGTGCGTTGTTAATTCCTATTACCTTTTATCTCTTTATTAGGTTTCTTTGCGTTCCCTTTTTCGCTCGCCTTGAAATTGCCACTTGGGCGTGATTTGTGAGGTGTAAGAATGAACGTTGTAAGTCTATGAAGTCCATTAAGAAAGCCACGCAGGTTCTCTGAATGAATGTGTTGTACTGTAACAGAGTGCATGTCACATAAACGTCACAGCTCATTGCCAGGCGTATACAATTCTTCTGACTACACTCCTCCCCTACAGTTCTGGATACACGGAAATTACAGTAGCCTTGTGATCAGTCAAGTTGCATCTTAGAAGCTGGATATCGTTTCCTTTTTTTGCAATTTTCTTTGTAGAGTGCCATGTCGATGGATGTTCCTCGAATCATTTATGCGACTTCCTTTGGCGCGGCAAGGTTACGGCACAGAACGGTTTCCATGCGCTTTAGGAGCGCTGCATTTGTCTGGGCGTTGTGGTTGAAATCACCGACCGCAATCATTGGGCGGTTGAGCACGTCAGGTGGCATGTTCTGGATGATGAAGTTGCTGGTTGCTTTTTCTGACAAATTGGGTGCGAAGTAAACGCCGACGACAATGAAACCCGCCGACAATCGCAATGCACAGATTTTGCCGATGCCAAATTGACCATTCAGATCCACGATCATTGCTTGTAGAGCGTCCTTAACGCAGATGGCTGCGACCGCTGCACGGTCGTCGTGACGTCACGCGCCTCACACCCAGCGATACCCACACAGCTATCTAGGATCTGCTGGTTCCAACTTCGTTTCTGTCAAGCACAGCATGGGGGCTTACATTGGGTTGTTGCCATGTGTAATGCATTGTTGATATTTTCGCAACAATCGCACGTTGACGCATGTGTCTCCCATGAGGTGATTAATTTGCCAGTTCACCACATCCCTTGATAACGGTCTGTACATGATGTTTGTTCAACCTTTGGAACTCGTCCGTCAATGTTCTGTCGCAATTTTTTTGCCATGGTAGAAGTTCAAGTCTCCCAACGAGATTCGTTGGCTCTAGTGCCGTAGTTACCTCAATCGTCGTAGTTAACTTCGCCTAAATTAACACCAGCGGTCGAGCGTTCGACTCGGAAAAAAGGGGTAGGTTTGAGGTAGAATCTTAATTTACTGCACCTTATTTACCTTCGCCTTATACCAAAGGTTGTCGGTTCAAGTTTTGACCATCACAATGTCAATTGCAATCTAACTTGGAGATATGGCCGGTTTGTACATATCTCCACGGTTGGTCGTGGTTTCGAGTGCCTTTCTTGATCTTGTCTTAATTAACACCAAAGGTCGTGGGTTTGACTTCCTCTTAATTCTCGGCGCCATAACGCCGGAAGGCGTAACGTCAGACATCGGATTTTTTGTCCAATTAGCCTTCTAAAGCTTTCGCTTTAATAATGTTCCTGAGTGAGAGACATATTGGGTTGAATTCAAGGTAGCACTGATATTTGTTCCTTTAGTGATGTTAGCTCTGCACCAAACTGGCCGCGAGGTACGTTAAGTGTGTATTACGCTTTTATCGCCCCTGTTAAGCCGTGCAAGTATGCGGTTTTCTCTTTGTTCTGATGCGTGCGCAACGTTATGTTATCTGGCTATAATGTCAACTCTGTTTCTTCATTGTGCATATATCATTCCTGTTTTATAACAGAATCGGCACAACACTAGACATTTTTGTAAAATCTTTTGCAATTGACGACTAGTTAAGCCGGCCACATGAGATATGCTAGTTGACTGTCCATCGCCTCAGTAGCGCATGCTGAAAGGCCATCGCAGCTGATTCCAAGCCGGTTTACAAAATGAATTGAATTACGCCTAAGGTTTGGAAGTGTCGCACTATATGGCTAGATCTTTTTCTTGATTGGCAAGAAAGCTGACTGCTTAAGTAGAAAGTCTAGTATGACAGCCAACCACACATTCTTGCTAGCAGAAGGTAAGGGTCAAAGGTAGTAGAAGGGAAGTAACTTAAAACACTATAGGGATGGAAAATTGCCTTATTAGTTGAAGTTATGCACTTCGGATGATGGAGCCTGGGCGATCTTTCAAGGTGAAGGCGAGATGAGGATACGACACAGTTTGTTATCGAGGGTTACTAATAGAAGAGCAAGTGGGAACAAGTGCTTTCTTCTGAAGAATATTAAGCCGTATACCACGAGTTTGTGTAGTTGTTAGCTCTCTCAACGCCCTTCGAGTGATGCTGTTTATGCGGAAAGCCCGGATGAATATGCCATGTGTGTGTGTGTGTGTGTTTGTGTGTGCGTGTGTGTTTGTGTGTGCGTGTGTGTGCGTGTGTGCGTGTGTGTGTGTGTGTGTGCGTGTGTGCGCGTGTGTGCGTGTGTGTGTGTGTGTGTGTGTGTGTGTGCGTGCGTGCGTGCGTGCGTGCGTGTGTGTGTGTGTGTGTGTGTGTGTGTGTGTGTGTGTGTGTGTGTGTGTGTGTGTGTGTGTGTGTGTGTGTGTGTGTGTGTGTGTGTGTGTGTGTGTGAAATGTTGAAACTAACGAAGAAAAACGAAATAATTGGGGACGGAACGATAATACCTGTGTTTACTTTAGCAACTATTAGTAACTGGATCAAAATTTTGTGCCAACCTCTTTGCTTCGTGTTTTCGTTCTTAACGTGCTGCTACGCTCCTCTATTAAAATGTGCATTTTCATGCGCTTCAAATACGGTGTTTATTTGCTGGCCCTAATGTTTCAGCTGTAAATTTAGGGGTTCACCAAGAAAACATAGAAGTGTGTACAGTTATGACTGCTCAATTTTTTGAGAAGATATGACGTATACTCTGGAAAGTAAGCGCCTTCTTTATTTTTCTCATTGAAATTGCAGGTGGGGCACGTCCAATCAGGTGCTTGATTAGGCATTTTACTTCCTTTCATGGTGTACTTCATGACAAGCGTGGCCAACTTTAGGCTATAAAGCAGAACATTTAACATAGGAGAAAAATAGTAACAAATTTTCTAGCCGTACAATGCACCACGAAGCTCCCAAAGATGTACAAATTCTTGCATGACTCTTTGCAAGGGTGAATGGTAACTCGTTGTTGGAATTTTGTTACTGATTTTTTCTTGCAATAATGCAATAACTAAATGAAGTTGTGAGTTTCTTCAAAAGCACGATCGCTTTTGGAGGGAAGACTGCGGGAACGCTCAAACTCCCAATTTGAATCAGAATAAACCCGTTGGTAAAGTTGAGAACCGGTTCAAAGTGTTCTACATTCGCTCCAGAGCTGAAGCTGACCGGGACAGAAAAAAACATAAGCCGGAAACCAAGTCGAACCCACAACAGTGTCGGTTCGATGCCCTGAGTATAGGAGAAACGGAAAATTAAAGCGCATAGAATACTTACGCTGGAATATTGCCGCAGTGACTATGCTTTACTGCAAAGCTGTTTTCGTACATTCAAACTACCGTTAGCAGCAAAATAGGCTTCTGTGAGCTTACATACGGGTGAACTACACGGCGATGGCGCCAAACTATTGAGAATTATTAGTCATTAGGAATTAAAGATATTAAGATATTAGGGATTCCAGCATATTGTCCTATGACCAAAAGTGGATTCCATTGGTTTCCTTTCATTAATCTCAGGCGACATTCGTGGGAGCGGCTTCTCGTTGTAGTGTTATCGGTTCTCTAATCTGACCCAGCACTCCTGTGCGCAGGCTGTGACGTCATTGAGAAAAACGGATAAAAATAGGCTGTCTAATAAACACGGGGCTTTTGGGGGCTCGTGGCTACATAGGAGTGGAGTCTTTTGCTTGCACGATTGCTCCGGCAGCGGACACGACACTCGTAAGCTTCCACCATTCGCGTTCGTTTTCAGACACATAAAAAGTGATCTAAAGAAGAGCGCAGCCTATTCAGTTTGCGGAATTTTAAATAGCTACGCTTCAATTCACTCTCGTATATTTCCCGCACGGTGGAGACAAGTTGATCGCCAAGCAAGACGCGATCACCAACCTCGAATGAAGCAGACGAGGGCAGCGCAAACAGCTCAGCTTTCTCCTACTCGTCCACCAGCGCCGCCTTGTGAGTATACGTACATAGGATCTACGTTGGCATTTCAAGTTACCTTACATCTATTGCTATCTGTGATTCACGTTCCGAAACCTCACCCATATTTTTTCACCCAGCATCGAAAAGCCCATCGTAGCGTTAAGTGGTTATTCTAATCAAATATTTTTAGCTCATGCAGTTTTAGGTGCACTCAAGCAGGCCTTCTTGACCGGAATCGGGTCGCCGAGAGTTTTGTTGCGCGACGAAAGTTTTGTTTGCTGGGCCTCACTGCTAATATTGGGATGCGTTTAGCGGCGCACTTAGATGCGGACGAGGCTCCACATGACTTCTTCTACGGAAAATTTTGCTAGCTGTATCTTGCAGGCGCAGCTCTCCTAAATCTTCACACCCGTTCCTTAATAAAAAAAAATACTTTATAAAGGTACGTCTATATGCACAAGTGTATTTTAGAAACTGACGTCTACATTCACTATTGTTTTTGCACGAGGTGGTGAGGCGAAGAGCTGGGACAATGGAGGCATTGCTCATAAACACCTGCGAATAAAACGAGACGTCAGAAGAATGTGGACGTTAAAGCAGGTGCGTTATTTCAGTGTGAGTTTTCTAGGCAATAAAAACGAGAAGCATGTTCGTCTATGGTAGATCATATACACATGCCTAGAATTACGGCAATCCTACAAAACCGATCAGAAGGAACCGCAATGTCAACGGCATTCATTTTAATAAACAATTTCCATCGTTTTCTAAGTTAGAGCATGCAAAATAAGGAAACGAAATAAATCTGTGGCACGTGCTTAACACTTCAATACATACCGTGATTGAAAATTTTACGAAAATGAACGCCATTATTCTGCAAATTGTTCCACAATTTTCTTCGTCAAAGAAATATTTTAGAAGTTGAGCTTCGTAGGACATACCTTTTATGTTTTGACACAGGCGGTATATGTCTTTCAAAACTATTGGACGCCAGTAGTCCTGCATTTTGCAATGAGCCAGGGAAATAATGATCGATGTAAATTTATCTTGGACAACACAGCTGCCTATTAACAGGAACGCTGTTAAAGTTTAAAGGCCAACTGCAATGAAATTTTCGACCGTGTAAAAAGCCCAGTTTGAAATACAACGCTTGAAATACAGACCAGTCCGTCTCAAAGTGCTCGCAAAAACGTGTTTTTCATACCGCAATTTAAAAAAAAAAACAGTGCCTTTAAAACCCGGTGGTGGTGACTTATAGTGAAGAATGTGGAGAACCAGCGCCCATGCTTTCTGCTTTCCCTGCTTGTATTCGGTGGTGGTGTAGCAGCAAAGGGGTCCTGCATACCAGCTAGCCACAGAGCTGACGTGCAGGATCCTTTCGCTGCCACATAGTATACTTTGTTAGCTTCTTCACGCACCGTGACAACGCTGCTGCGCACCAGCGATGTTCTTTTAATGCGAAGTATTCCCCGATCCCAACCGATTTTCTCTATCTGGTTGTCTATAGCCACAGGGTCTCGATGTGTTCTGCCTCTGGTCGAAGAAGAGCGCACTGGGGCGAGAAAGCTAAAGATGTGGTACAGTCCAGCTTAACGCGGAATGGACGCACACGTGGCGCAGTTACGGTACAGCGATGAAAATTGGATGCTCGACAGTGTAGTTTTGCGGGCCCGGGATTAGGACATGTCCTATAGTACGCCGTAACAGCTGGAACGTGGTCCAACGCGCGCCAGCTTTGCTGACCAGGAGCATGCTGTTCTGTTTCATTTAAGCGAGCGTGTCTTTTGAGCCTTCGACAAACAAAGAAGGCCTCGTTCGCCCCAAATTTGTCCATTAGCGCTGCGGCAATATTTTGCCCTGCGTTTAAATCGCAGGGAGAAATTTTAGCGACCTTAGTGTCTCTAGCATGACATATCTGACTTCAGCGGCCGCTGCCTGGCGGGCTGGAAGCGCTGGACTCGCCGCCCGATCAGACCGATCAGACCGATCAGACAACTACCGCCATCTGTAGTAAAGGATGGTAAGTAGCTGATGCTTGGCTTTATAATATTATCATATTATTTATATTAAAACTTATGCTTGGTAATATTGTATGGGTCGTTAACGGCAACGTCTCGTGTCCGTGTGCACGTCATAGCATCTGCACGTAACAAATGTCCTCATAAACGTAACGTACGGCAGGGTACCACCATGAATAAACGGAAAATGAGACATCCACCCATTCGTAGCAATTGCTACAAAGGAAACATGGTGGCACATGGTGGTACCATGTGCTGTAGCCGCACATGGTACCACCATGTGCGGCTACAGCACCACCTCTCACTTTATTTTCAGACACTATATGATCTTCCTCACGTTGTAACGGGCCCAAATAAAGAAACAATGACAAAAAGGAACTCAAGAATAGCAAATACTTCACAATATGCCTCGTCAATGAGAGGAGGAATGCTGAACTAAAGTGATTTGTTTATAAAGCAGCCGAAGCAGCCATAACTAGTCTAGCTGCCCTCGGAGCCTTGCTAGCTATTGAAAAACCTGACTTCAAATATAAGAAAAGCTACAGCGCCAACAGCGCGAAACACAAATTTCGAGGACAATAGAGACGATGAGATCTGCTGCGATAGAACTACACAGACCGCTTTGAATGTATATACGCAGCCATGAAGCACCTAAGTAGCCATTTGACGCTTCTCGTATGCGTTGTCCACGCGCATGCAGGTATGTCATTTTTGGCGTTCTGTGCCCTTGTGGCGCTTTAGTAGAACAAGTGTAATTTCTTTCGCTACTGCAAGCCCGGTCAGACATAATTCGTGAACAATTTGAACAAGGCATGCAGAGACGCGCGTAGCAACTGTCAGCTGTGCCATTTATCCCGTGAGATAGGTCGAAGGCCTCCTAAAGATTATAACAATAGACATCTTGTTTCTAATTTCACACAAAAAAAAGGCAAATACAAAATATTCTTCACGTCTCAGCGCACTGTGAACACTGGGTCAACGGAGGACGTGTGTTGTTCTTTTGTAATAACCTACGGTGTTCGATCTGTGATCGTATTCGTATTCGATCGTATTCAAAAGCTCGACGGGATCCGTGGCTGAAGTGTCCTAACTTGCTTTGTCCTTCACCCTAATAGTCAAATGGTTGGTCCAAATGATCACATGTCATGGGACGACCTAGAGGTTAGAAAACAGGGATCAGAGGCCACTACTTGGTATGATCAACCGGCGAATAACGGGCTTCATAAGGCGTTTGGGAGAATGACGAAATAGCTTACAATGTCGTCATGTAGACTACGTTGCAGTGACACAGGCGGGTGCCCTCTGAAATTTCAGCCGCCAAAGCGTCTCCGAGATTTAATAACTACCTCAGGAATGTTCAATACCTGGGGGAAATCAGTTCATGGCACATAGCGAGGACATCAGTCCGGGTAGATGAGGAAATTACTGAATTCCAATCAAGAGATGAAATCGAATCGAGTCAGTTTATTTCAGCTGCAGAAGACGCAATACAAGAGTCACAACCGTGATGCTGTGGGGTGAAAGGAAAAAGCCATCAAGGTTTGACGAAGGCTTTGGCACGAAGACTTTCGCAGATGGTCGGGAATGGTGACTCAGAACACCTGATGGCAACTTGTAGTCGCGCTCCAAGCACTGACTGCGTCCACTTCATCAATGACAGACAAGGTTGGATCGGCAGTGTGCATGGACACCCGTAGAATGTCGAGAAAAGCGAGGCCAAAGAACAGTACTGCGAAGCCGTTGAAGTGATTTAGGACTGAGTGAAAGCAGACAGGTAGGCTGCTGCAGTTCTGCCAGTATTCCCGGCATGCCAAGAAAATAAGTTCTCCGCGGCACCAGGATCATTTATAAAACTTCTTGCGTCTGTACCTGAATATCAAAATATCACAAAACAACTTCGGATATAAAGAGTATCATTTGACTGCGCAATAGTGAACAAGTGATTGAAGAATACCTCCGGCAATATAAGCCGCGTGCCTTTGTGCTTTAGTAAAATCGCTTCATATGCGGCCTTCGTAGGTTTATATGTTCGTTGCATTCACACCTTCGTAGGTTTAGTGGAAACGTGAATAGAGCGCTTGTACTTCTATTAATTGAAATTGATGATAGGCCCCTTCCATATTGGCTTGAACGTGTCTTGACAAATATTTTATTACTAAATTGTAGTATGACCTCCAGCGTAAAAGACCCAATTTGCACAGATGCCGTTGTTATAACACGGCACTAGCAGTGACAGGAGCCATCGCAAAAATACTGTTTGCATATAAGCTCTTAAATGACTAAGTTTCTCCAGTGAAGTTCTTCGCCACGTCTCCAATTTGCGGAGTCATTCTTCTGCGAATTCGCTACGTAAATCAAAATACTTGAAACATTTATCGAAAAGGTTGAATGTGTGGGAACTCGCCATTATATTTGAATTTCTACATTAAGCAATAAGAGATTTCATAATATTGGAGGCTGAGGACCAGCATACTAAATGTTTGCTTTCCTGATTGAATAAACAGATAAAAACGAAAGATTGTTAACGCACATATCAGATACTACTCGTGCAAGGGGTTTCTTCACATTGTATCAACATGTATGGAAAGGGTAGACGCTGGCGAGTATCGGTAATCCCATTAGCAATACATTTGCTTATTAAGCCATTAATCTGCCTTGGTAGCTCGGTGGCTATGAGGTTGCACTGTCGAGCTCAAAGTGGACAGTTCAGTCCAGGCAGTAAGACTGAATTCTGATAGGGTTAGAGTTGTTCAGCATTAGTTTGCCGAGAAATGGAGCACGTAAAAGAACCAGAGGGGGCAAGAGTTGTACATGAGTCCGCCACGAACGCAAATTTCGTAAACATATAAACTTTTTGCGAGTGCAACCATACATTTATCCCGTGCTGTGACAATTATATGGACAACCGAGGCGATATTTCGCTGTTGACGTGGCGCTTTGTATAATGTGTTGTAAGACACTGTCGAATCCCGCACGCCATATGGTGCGGGTGCGAGGCAAAGCCGAGAAGCCGAGAAGACGAATGGGGACTTGAAGCACGCCCACTGTATGAGATCCCGCGATCAAGTGCGTCCCATAATGAATGACAAGAGAGAGCGTGAGCGGCAACAAGATCAAGCACGCGCTAGGTGCGAAGGACTAGCAAGCGCGCGTGTCCGGTTCTAGCACGGCCACGGCTTCACATGGTTGTCGGCACATACGTTCGTATATGAGGCCTACACGCCATGTCTTGGGCGTAATCAGCGTCTGGTGCAAAGGCTAAGGGCGAGTCAATTTTGCTAGTGATTCCTTGCGCTGAATTCCCCTCGTCCTACTGTTGGAAAACACGTAAATCCCCAGTTTTAACTCGATAGCGTTAAGGAGCTCGTCTCGCAGAAAAGCCGGTGTCTTCAGCGTCGGTGTCGGTGTCAGCGTCGGTGTCGGCGTCGGTGTCGGCGGCGGTGTCGGCGGCGTTGGCCGTGAGCGATAAATCCCAGCAGGCACTTCATGAATAAAAAACAACTTGCAAGATGGACTGGGTGGGAATCGAACGAGGGTCTCCGGAGTGTGTGACAGAGACGCTACCAGTTTTCAATGCACGTTAAAGCGAGAGGCAGCGCGAAGGGTTCGCTCCTCGTTGCAGACGCTCTTCATCAATCTGTCCTTCTGACCGTGAATATTCGTGCTATGCCTCTAATGTTATAGGTTCGTGAGACACGATGGCTCGTATACTTTAGTAATTAACTGTTTACCGCAATATATACTGCAAATAAAACTGAGAGTCTTAGTTCCTGTAGTTGCTATTTTGATATTTGTAGCAGTGTGGTTTTTTTTTTCGAGCTAGGCTGGCACATCTTAAGTTTAATGAATATAACACGTACTGCATTTCTCATTACAGGATTCAACTGTTTCAAAGATTGCTATAGGGAAAAACGTATGTACAAGTCTATCAAATCTGCATGAACATTTTGTACAATGTGGAGTTATTCCAAAATAAAGATTTATAGCACCGAAATATTGAAGCACACCTGTGAATCAACTGAGATATATCCCAATTGGTTGCTAGGTTACTGAAGTAATTTTTTCCAGATTTTCTGAAATTCACCGACCCTTACGATAGTCCCTTATGTGAAATTTGAAGGCAGCTCTACATGTGTTTTCATTTCGAAATATATTGAGGCAAATATTTTGAGAGAGATCTGGGGCAGAGTCGACGATCGTCGAAAATCTGATCTGCGGGTGAAGCACGTCGGCTTTTTTACATGAATCATCGAATATTCAAGCGTAATCACAGGTGGTGCGTGGTTTCTAGAAAGTACTACATAATTCGCTCGTGCGCCAGCTCAATAGCGGCGGATCGCGGTCTGTTCTGGCCAATCCTATGCACCGAACAACCTACGTTCGCCACTGCGTGTTCTGTAAGCGGTTTCCTGTTGTTGAAATAAGGCAGTCCCTGCGCTCAAAGATCGCATTACCAGGAAGCGTAATCATCCGACAATTTTGTTTCTTCCGTGGGATGATTGGATGGGCCGGAGGGTCATTTCTGGTTCAGGCTGTGGCTGACGTTATAACAACACCTTTTCTTTGGCTAATGTACGAAACTGGTTGCATTTTCTGATTGACTGAGTAGGTTCGCACCTTTGGCATCACTGCACATTTTTCTTGATCTTTAGCATACGGTACGCCTGGTGCACAACGCTAGCCCACAATGTGTGACACCCGTGGTATGGTTATTACCAGGAATTGCGTTTTGATGTTCTCTTCTGAAGTACATATATGAAAAGTCACCGTGTGCACATCACTACTAATATTACAGGACACATTGATTGCATTATTAATTCAGAATAAGTGGTTCCATAGATGAAACCTAACAGGAACTAAGGAAGCTGTGCAAAAATTTCAGCTGTCCCCCACCCAACACCAAGCATCTGTCTGAAACCACCGGTCCTCGGATACTGCAAACCATTGCTGAATGCTTGGTACTTTGACTATAATAAAAAGGAGTGTGTGAAAGTTGATCCTAGCCTCTGCGGTACTGGCAGAAACCTCTTCGGGACGTCAGAGCAATGCAAAAAAACCTGTGAACGTAAGTAGAAATATGCCGATATATAAATATGAAACGTTTAATGGAGTTTCTGAACGGAGTTTATGGTACCGTAGCACCACGGCTCTAGCATGCTCTTTATTGCGACGCCTATCAGATTTCTATGGCTATGCATAGAAAACGGCAGTTGCAGGTTCATGCTCTTTCAGGTCCTGTTGGACAAGCGCAGATTATCTGCTTGACACCACCGGTACTTGCCAGTGCTAGACCGCTGCTACAATCTTGGTATTTCGAAATTGAATGCGCTTGCTGCAAGAGATTAAACTACACCTTAGGCGCCGCAAGCGTCAACAAATTTTCGACTGAGACGAAGTGCCAGGAGGTTTGTAAACGTGAGTACTACATATATAGATATGGTATATGAAGCATTGAAATCTTTGTTTTAGAATAAGTTTGGTAATTGTACTTGCATAAAAAATCATTGCGCTTACAACAATACGCGTTTAAAACAGTTCCAAATGTGTTTTATCGATAACGACAGAAGTTAGAGCTGAAAAAAATGAAAGCACCAACCCGAATATGCCACCAACAACAATATGACGTATCAAAAAGCCGAGTGGGCCGGCACACTCAAATGCAGTGTGAAAAAAATTTTTCGAGGCTTGTGCAACATGAAAGATATTGGCAATCTTGTATACTAAATATTTCGGTATCAAACAGCTTAGTGTTCCGATGTTCGCAACTTTGCCTTACCTGAAAGCGAGCGAGAGCGTAGAATCTACTCCAATTTGAAACGCCTTCCCAACTTATGCCTAGTGGTCAAAGAGAAAAAGGTTCAGCTTTATGAAAGGGAAATCGGTTCAACCGGCTACTGAAGTTGACTTCTACTCAAAATTAGCTAAATATATTGGATGCTGCAGAAGCTAATGGAGTTTTGTGTAAAGAGCTTAGCATATAAGTCGTAACATCTTTGAATTGGTGGGCATTAAACGCGACTGTTCTCACAGTTAGAGGAAAGCTCTCACAAGGCCTGTCCTGCCGATAAACACATCACTAACAACTAAGAAGTCGCGTGAGCGTTAGAATTAGTGCATGAAAACCGAACACCGCACCAAATGGCGTGAAGAGGTCACGTGGGTGATAACGACAATCCCAAAAGGACGGCACATTTCTTAGGATATGATCATGAAATAACGAATCAATATAGTACCCTAGGCGATCAGACCTGCGACACGGCAGAGTGTGCTAAGAATCCCTGGTTCCGGACAGGCCGCCATTGCAATCTTAACCTGGAAACGTTTAACGCTAGAACGTTATCTAGTGAGGCGAGTCTAGCAGTGTTATTGGAGGATTAGAGGGCAGTAAATGGGATATAAATGGATACGGGGCTCAGTGAAGTTAGGAGGACAAAAGAAGCATATACAGTGCTGAAAAACGGACACGTCCTGTGCTAGTAGGGCTTAGCGGAGAGACGAGAACTAGGAGTCGGATTCCTGTATAATAAGGATATAGGTGGTAACGTACAGGAATTCTATAGCATTAATGAGAGGGTGGCAGGTCCTGTTGTGAAACTTAATAAGAGGCACAAATTGAAGGTGGTACAAGTCTACGCCCCTACATGCAGTCATGATGACCAGGAAGTCGAAAGCTTTTATGAAGACGTGGAATCAGCGATGGGTAAAGTCAAAATAAAATAGGCTATACTGGTGGGCGACTTCAATGCCAGGGCAGGCAAGAAGCAGGCTACAAGGTTACAAGTCAGTGGGGGAATATGGAAGAGGCTCTTGGAATAGCAGGGGAGACTTATTAGTAGACTTTGAAGAACAGAATAACATGCGGATAATTAATGCCTTCTTCCGTAAGCGGGTTAAACGAAAATGGACGTGGAGGATCCCAAATGGCGAGACTAGAAATGAAATTGACTTCATAGTCTGCGTGAAACCCTGGCATCATACAAGATGTGGACGTGCTCGGCAAGGTGCGCTGCAGTGACCATAGGATAATAAGAAGTCGAATTAACCCAGACTTGAGGAGGGAACCGAATAAACTGGTACATAAGAAGCCAATCAATGAGTTAGCGGTAAGAGGCAAACTAAAGGAATTCCAGATCAAGCTTCAGAAAGAGTATTCAGCTATAACTCAGGAAGAGGAATTTAGTGTTGAAGCAATAAACGACAATCTTATGGGCATCGTTAAGGAGTGTCTAATAAACTCGGTGGTAACTCCATTAGACAGGGTACCAGTAAGCTATCGCAGGAGACGAAAGATCTGATCAAGAGACGCCAACGTATGAAAGCCTTTAAGCCTACAGCGAGAATAGAACTGGCAGAACTAAGTTAATCAACATGCGTAAGGCAGCGGACATAAGGAACTATAATATGGATAGAATTGAACATGCTCTCAGTAACGGAGGAAGCCTAAAAGCAGTGAAGAAGAAGCTAGGAATAGGCAAGAATCATATGTTTGCGTTAAGAGACAAAGCCGGCAATATCATTACTAATATGGATGAGATAGTTCAAGGGGCTGAGGAGTTCTATAAAGATTTAAACAGTACCAGTGGCACCCACGACGATAATGTGAGAGAGAATAGTCTAGGGGAATTTGAAATCCCACAGTTAACGCCAGAAGGAGTACAGAATGCCCTGGGAGCTAGGCAAAGGGGGAAGGCAGCTGGGGAGGATCAGGTTACAGCATATTTGTTCAAGAATGGTGGCCACATTGTCCTAGAAGAACTAGCCACCCTGTATACAAAATGTCTCATGACCTCGAGCGTACCGGAATCCCGGAATAATGCTAACATACTCCTAATCCATAAGAAAAGAGACGCCAAAGACTTGAAAAATTATAGACCGATCAGCTTACTGTGCGTTGGCTACAGAGTATTTATTAATGTAATTGTAAATAAAATCAGGAACACCTTACACTTCCGTCAACCAAAGTACCAGGCTTGATTCTGTAAAGGCTACTCAACAATAGACCATATTCATGCTATCAATCAGGTCATAGATAAATGTGCGGAATATAACCAACCCTTATAGATAGCTTTCGTTGATTACGAGAAAGCGTTTGATTCAGTCGAAACCTCAGCAGTCATTGAGGCATTACGGAGTCAAGGTGTAGACAATCCGTATGTAAAAATACTGAAAAATATCTATAGCGGCTCCGCAGCCACCGTAATCCTCCATAAAGAAAGCAACAAAATCCCAATAAAGAAAGGCGTCAGGCAAGGAGAAACGATCTCTCCAATGCTGTTCACAGCGTGTTTACAGGAAGTATTCAGAGACGTGGATTGAGAAGAATTCGGGATAAGAGTTAATGGAGAATACCTTAGTAACTTGCGATTCGCTGGTGATAGTGCCTTGCTTAGTAACTCAGGGGACCAACTGGAATGCATCCTCACTGACCTGGAGAGGCAAATCAGAAGGGTGAGTCTAAAAATTATTCTGCAGATAACTAAAATTATGTTTAACAATCTCGGAAGAGAGCAACAGTTTGCGATAGGTAGCGAGACACTGGAAGTGGTAAGGGAATACATGTACTTGGGCTAGGTAGTGACAGCGGATCCGGATCATGGGACTGAAATTATCAGAAGAATAAGAATTGGCTGGGGTGCGTATGGCATACATTCTCAGATTGCCAGCAGGTTGCCATTATCCCTCAAACAAAAAGTGTGTAACAGCTTAGTCTTACCAGTACTCACGTACGGGGCAGAAACCTGGAGGCTTACGAAAAGGGTTCTACTTAAAATTGAGGACGACGATACGAGCTATGGAAAGAAGAATGACGGGTGTAACGTTAAGGGATAAGAGAAGAGCAGATTGGGTTAGCGAACAAACGAGAGTTTTTGATATCTTAGTTGAAATCAAGAAAATAAATGGGCCTGGGTAGGACATATAATGAGGATGGAAGATATCCGATGGTCATTAATGGTACAGACTGGATTCCAAGGGGCCGGAAGCGTAGCAAGGGGTGGTAAAAAATTCGGTGGGCGGATGATTAAGAAGTTTGCAGCGACGACATGGCCACAATTCGTACATGAGTGGTGTAGTTGGAGAAGTATGGGAGAGGCCTTTGCCCTGCAGAGGGCGTAGCCAGGATGATGATGATGATGATGATGATGATGATGATGATGATGGCGATGTTGATAGTTGAACCCATCAGGCGCACAACAGATCTTGCACAGTTCTTGACTATTACTTAATATACGGCAAAGATCACCAGACCGTAAGAGGAAACGCATGCAGTGAAAGGATTCATGATAAAATCATCTGCCATACCGAGTTGCAAGCTAGCATTGTAGCGGCAAGAGGCTTCCTCCAAAGCGCGACCTTGTACACTTTCACTGGGAAAGCTTGTCCTTGCCTCCCTGTGCTTACTTTGCTTCCGGTCTGTGATACCTCCCTTTCTTTTCATCGCGTACTTATTCCCGTGTACCTCTCCATCCTTCTGGATGGACATTTGCAAAATATATGCCAGTAGTACTCCTGTCTGCAAAGGGTCCACCTGGCGTTTTGTATTCCTTAGTCTTAGCCTCGGAGGGCGCCTAGACAAGCAGGCACTAAGTGGTATGTGTTAGCGTGAACATACTATGTGCAACTGCATCGGATGTTTTAAAACACAATAATTACTTGTTTACCAGACCTCGCGCTCTCAATTTAGCTTTATGAAATTCGTCGTGTCATTTAATCTAGTTATCAGTCGTTTATTTATGAAAAAAATTCTCCTAGTGCAGTGTGTCACTCTTGACAGAATAGCGGTGGTTGGTTGCCTCCTCGCACAGTACACACTTTATTTCTAAGAAATTCCCTAACATTAGGTGAGATAACCCGCAGAGTGATATCTATCTGTATTGAACCCTCTTTCAGCGCAATTAGCCATCTCTAACACATTTTTTTTAATTTATATCAAATGTTTATCATTTGTTGTATGGCTGTTTTATTTTCAGCAAATCATAAGCCGAAAGTGGTATGCAGCCTGGTGCCAGAATCTCAGTGGTGCTTCCTTACACCTAGACTGTTCATGAGCTGGTACTTCGATCCAACTAGAAACACCTGCGCTCGTTTCCCGAAAGCTCGTTGCGCCAAAAATAGAAATGGATTTACATCATTGAAAAAGTGCATGACGCGATGCAGTTGTAAGTCTTGTCTCCTTGTTTGCCTTTTTGTAAATTACCAAACTGGAGCCCAAAACTTTGGTCCTGTGGAGACTGACAATTGTGAAACATTTTTTGGGGGACAACCTACAACACATATTTGATCCATTGATGTCTCAACGCTATTTGCCTTGTAATTTCTGCAAGATTTTGCGAAAATGACCTCTGCAAATCGACAAAATTCCCACAGAAAAATAAGGAACAAACAAGCAGGTCCTAAATTCTTATGTAGGGACATTGATCAAATACCTAATTTGAGCTATAAGATACCTTCCGGAGGTATGTTAATCTGGCGAGTGATGTATGAAAGGCAGCAAAGCTGTACAAGCAAGTTATCACTCCCTTCGTTATTACTAAGGGTTTGTAGCAGCGACCATGCATTGATGCTGCAGCAAGCGCCGTTGCCTTTAACAGTGGTTGTGGCTGGCTGTTCTTACCCTGGTATTCTCGAATGATCTTCGAATCGAAGCTCTTCCTCCTCTCCACCAAGTCGAGCACAGCACCGTCCCTCCATTGAAGAACACACTAGGCTTCTCAATTATTCTTGTGGAGTGTTTATTCAGCACAGTGACCAATCTTGCAGAGGGGTCGCGCTGCCATCAATTTTCTTCAGTTGGTTTTTGGAAAAAGAAGACCGCGAACAGGAAGCAGAGGGAAATAAACTGGTGCTACGAAATTTCACCTGGAAGAAAGCCGAAGCGAAAATTCCGAAGTACAGAGCTGCACAGGTTTTGATGAGGTTCCCGTTAGGCTGAATAATTAACTAGGACCTAAAAGTAAGGAAGCTATGTTGAAAGCAGTAGGAAAATGCTTACAATATAGGCTAATACCGGGCAGTTGGCGACAAAGTAGAATGAATTTATTCGTTAAGGGAAAGGGAGAAAACAGAATTCACTCCTATAGATCGTTGACCGTTAGATTACTAATATAGAGGTTTGTTGTGCAGACAAATAAATTAAATCTGTTAGCATGGACGGAACATAATGGTATATTGAAAGAAATCATGAATGCTTGCAGAATCACCAGGCGCTTGGGTTACTGTTTGTTGAAATATTCAGGGAAGAAAGGAGACGGTTACATGTGGCTTATTTAAACATTACCGCAGCATGTGACAAAGTATTCACACTGGTATTCTAATATTCATGGCTCTTGCGTCATAGACGTCGCTATATTCTCTCTGACATTTTAACTAGCGTTATCTGCTAAGAACTACTAATTTGCATTTGGTTGAAAGTTTGTTTAGGTGGTGAGTCATAATGCAAAAAAAATTGAATTTATTCACCTAAGCATGTGAAAATGCGGTATATATAGCGATATGGCAACAGAATTAGCAACAATGCTTTTCGACTCCGTTATGCAATACGCTCAAATACGCTTCCCTCAGTCACCAAGGTAGAAATCAGAATAGAATTACTGATGCATAGCAACAATTTATTGTGCCACACTACTGATCCAGCAGTTCAGCCATTCATTCTAAAATGCGGTTTGACATTTGAACTGCCATTAACTCACATGTTTACTAGGACGAGCACGGCACTACTTTGTTACAAGGAGAAGAAAGAGCTTCCTGTAAAGAATGTTTATATGAAACGTGCTTTTAAGAGACTTAAAAATTTTCATATTCAGTGGTCGCAAAAACGTAGACAAGAAAAGAATTTATATTTTTCAAAATACGCTAAAAAGCCTGCAACCCGTTTTATAGAAATTTGACATAGCAGCTCTATAACTTAGAGCCAAGAAAAAGAAATATGCGATGCAAGTGAGTCATTTTATACAATTTTCTGCTTAAACTACCTTAGTTTCTGAGGTAGTTTGTCAGTTTATGACATGCGCTTATGGAATTAGTGCCATCATAATTGCGAATGCATCCGCTTTCGATATGTGCACTTGGAAGACGTAGTTTATGGGTTGCTCTTGGTAACTGTAAGTTAAGTCTTAGCACTGTCGCCGTATGTTCTTAGAGTGAGCACAATTAGCCGTAATGAACGTGTTTTTCGCAGGTTATACGGTATGTGTCATCTAATTTCTGAGTACCTTGGTATGCAACTTCGTCTACTGCCTGGAATACAATGGCACGAATAGACTGTGTTGAACATACGAGGCTCGGCGTCATACTCACTGACAAACATATCTTCCTCACTGAAACCGCCCGACACCCGAACGTGCAATGCATGTGGCAGTGGCGAAGCATTCTGGAACCTTCCCATTGTCTGGCTTTAGCAAGGAGGTGGAAATGGTTTGTTCTATGCTCGACAGACAAGACAATCGCCCACTTTTGCAGCAGAAAACCCGACAGGCCAACTTTAGCAAAGCAACTCCACCAGGAAGGCTTAATTCAAGCTGATCTAGTGCCTGAGCTCTACGGATATGCTCATGGAATTTCCGGAGGCTCCTTTCTATTGCAGTGTAAACGTGATGCACACACTTTTAACGCGATAGCGTTAAGGAGCTCGTGTCGCAGAAAAGCCGGTGTCGTCGGCGTCGGTGTCGGCGTCGGGTGTCGGCGTTTGCGGCGTTGACCGTGAGCGATAAATCACGGCAGGCGCTTCATAAATAAACAGCAACTTCCAAGATTGGCTCGGTGGGAATCGAACCAGGGTCTCCGGAGTGTGAGACGGAGACGCTACCACTCAGCCACGAGTTCGATGCTTCCAAGCGGTGCAAACGCGCCTCTAGTGAATGCGGTGTTGCCTTCGAAACGAGCCGTGGAAAGTTATACTGCGGTGTATATCGGTAATTATGAACATGTAACGTACAGAAGTCACAATTACACGAGTTGCGAAGTGCATTTCCACTGCTTCTGCGCTTTCCGCACACGCAGAGCCATCTTGCGGCAAACACAGAAGGACCCCTCCTCTCAATGTACGGCGCTGCCCCGACAGGAGGCGCGCCGCGCGCGCATTGGGACCGCTGCCAGGCGCGTCGCGGGACTCCCTCTCCCCTGACGACGCTTCGCCGTGCTCCCGGTTTAGATTACTATCTATCTCTCTGCCCGTGCCGATCACGACGTTTGGCTGGCGTAGATCGTTTCCCCTCCGAGACACCGAGTTCTTTGGTTCGTTCCGTTCGCTCAGGCGCACGTTTCGTTGCCGCGCCTTCGCTGCGTTGCTCGACGCTCACCGCGTGATAGGTGGGCGCTAAGTCCGATGCGGGGCGCATCGTAAGTGATCGCTGTGCCGTAGCGCATTGTCTTATACCCCTTGGCGGGTCGACGGGAACGCTATTGCGTCCCACTCTTGAAGGCGAAGCTTAAGCGTCCTCCAATTTTTACAACTAAAGAAGCAAAGTAGTGAAAGGTTGGTAGCAACAAATCAAGGCGTGGCAGGTGATGTGTAATAAAACGCAAATGTAACAAATGTTCGTGCGAGAAGGTGCGAATTGATAAGCAGATCTGGTGGTGAGTGCCAAACGCCAGGAGCATATGTTCGAGGTATATATGTAAATGATCAACAATCTCTCATGTTGAAGGATAAAATAGTTTTGTTTGTTTCTCATTTCACTGACCTGCGGGTTGGCTGCGTTAATTCATTCACGGCATTGCCAAAAAAAAACATGCATCCAAATATGCAAGTTGACGGTGAATAAAGTATGTTTAACGAGACACAAAACAACATTCACCTTGATATACACACCTGAAAACTACTGTAGGTGATTCTTGTATTTGCGAAAACTTCATTCGTGTACGTTAACATAAAACGAATTTATCTTCGTCCTACTAACGCTTTGATTATATCTTCCAGGCTTCAAGCCACCAAAGATTTCGGATGAGACTGAACAAGAGCGATAAAAACGAGAATAGGCGTGTTTGCTGCACTTCGTTAACGATTCACTGATATGTGTTCAAGCACGTCATCAGTGACTCTCGTTCAAGAATATAAAAGCCATCACCTACCTGAAAATAATTACCAACGTATAAATTATTTCAGTGACAATGATGAACTCGATCAAGCATAATAAACTTGGTATTTAGTGGTATCTGTAAAACCTGTTGTCACGCACTAGACAAATAATTCCAACCTGGGCTGTGTTATTGGTATATTTCTGCAGTTATAATCCCCTACTTTGTTGAATAGACTTGTGGCACGGTGAGTATACCTAATTGTTGCGTAAATTTTATCTAAGTCGTTACTCTCTATTCTGGAAATCTGGTAGATATATAATCAATGTATATTAGTTACACTCCCTTCTTAAAAAAATCATTTACATTTTTAGCTGTCATCGATTCCTAAGTATATTGCTTACACTTTGGTAGGCGGTCTTCATAACGCATCACATTTTCCCCGAAATGGATGTAGCAATAGCCTGCCGGACGGGAGGCGTGTACTTCAGCAAAGTGCTCAACACGATATGTCGTGCTACACCCTTCGTAACAATGTCCAATTTAAACCATCTAAAATATATGGGCATTGCAACTTCCATAACATGCAAACTGTGTGTTTAGTTTCCTGGACATACGCTGCCCATTTATACTAAGGCTACAGTTTAAAACACCTCCGCAGTTCATGTAGCTCAAATGTAGATGGAGCATTCAAGAACATAGGAAGCAAGCGGTGCTTCTGCAATAGCGCTTTCGCAGGAAACATTTAGGTGAAAACCAGAAAAAATATCAGCACCGCCGACTACTCTAGGTAGTATAAAGATGTATGGGATGGCACGGTAAATATTAATGCTCTTTGAGTAGGCTAGCATTTCTTATGGGTATACTTCAAAAACATAATTAACGTGGCAACCTGGTCGAGTTGGTGATTCAACATGCTCCTGTGGGCGGGCAACGCAACCCGGACGAATGACGAGAGGAAGCACACGTACGAGCGCAGTGTAGCAACTGGTTTATTATTTCAAGCAACGGACTATAACATAGAGAAAATGTGACCTAGTTCCCAGAGCCTACCCCATGCATGTGAACTCAGGCGCATGCGTCAGCCAGACTTCTATCAATCTGCAGGATAAAGAAACTGACTTTTTGAAGGGCAAGATAAGCTAGCGCCCTTGTAAACGTCGCTTTACACGTGTTCACATTTTCTGTATATTATAGTCCGTTGCTTGAAATAATAAACCAGTTTTTAGTCTTCGCTCGTATTGTGTACTTCCTGTCGTCCTTCATCTGGGTTGCGCTGCCCACCCATAGGAACATGTTCAAAAACTTTTCGCAAAAAATGAACTAGCTAGTTTATACACTCGTGATCGTTATTGTTATTTCCTAAAGAAAATCCCGAGTTATGCAGTAATAAAGAAACAATTACACTTGAACAAACAGAAAATATATACTTGCCCAACATAGGGTTATATATTAGTATTTTAAAAGATGTATAAATAAATATATTCTTGCAAGAGCACGTTACATTGTCAAAACCTATTTCTGTGATGTAGCTGCGCCATTTTTTAAGTATTTCAAGCAAATCAGCTAACCGCAATCTGTGTACAGGATTCGCAGATATCTAAAATTCATCGAATTTTGTGATTTGATACACATTGCCTCGAATCTAGCCTTCTGCTCCTAGGATATGAGGTAGCACCCGTTTGTGTGCGTAAAATTAAGCGCAATATTTGTTTCAGAATTACGAGAGGTACCTGAAGGCCTGTGAAAAAAACAAATATATCTTCCAACTTCTTAACCATGGGAACAGATCCAAGTTTTCCTTCAAGTTGGGCACATGGACATTAATACAAGTACCTTAGGGACGTCAGTCACAACTGAGACAACTACTCCTAAGTACTTTGAAGAGGAATCACTGTCTGGATTGCTTCATTTTTCACCACTGCAAGGCCATCAATGTAATATAGGTTTATAGAACAATAGCCTCCTATGCAGCGAGTAGAAGGATGTATCGTTCGCTATCATAGAAACGGAACATGCGCGACCAACCTAAGGTAGTTTCTTGTGAAATATGTTTCTGTGCCGAACAATCGCTCTTGTCACACTTGTTGCCTCCGTGTACGGTAGGTCACTTCTTTTCTCTGCTCACTCACTACAACACCTACAATCCTTCAAGATAGCCCTAACGAAATAGTCAAAGAGTGCGAATTGTTCATTTCATTTTAGGAATTTTGTCCCTTAAAGGGCCCTTCAGCAGGCCACATAAAAATTTCAGTTATACGCTGGAAGTTGTTACGTGCACTCTAGGGAGCGTTCTGCCACAATAAATGTTTATTAGTAGCCGAGATAGAAATGTAAAAGAGCAATGTTGCCTTTATCAAATGCCACAAAACTGTCTGCAACGGCAACAAGGTTCACGATGCCTTATATACTTAACAAATACAAAACAGCACTTTGTTCAATGTGGCTACCTCAGAATTTTGTTTTGTAGTACAGGTGTACAGCTCCAACTAGGACTCCTAGTCCTCGTACCTGAAGTTCCGCTGACCGCCACCGCAGTGCGCGTTTTCGCGGTCCAGTGCGCTGTTGCATTTGCGTTCTGCATTTCCATGCTCACTCGAATGGAAGCAGCTGCGCAGTGCGGACATCATGTTGTTCGCGTTCGCGATTGTGGAACTTGCCTGAACAGCGCTTCAGAAGCTGTTATATATATATATATATATATATATATATATATATATATATATATATATACAGTAAAAGCTCGTTAATTCGAACCGCAAGGGGAAGCCGCTTCAGTTCGAATTAACGAAAGTTCGAACTAACGAAAGTGAAGGAGGGCAACAGTACACTGCGATTTGGAAGCAGTAGGGCATGTCAGAAATTTGGCGTGTCAGAAAGTGATGGCGTGTGCCGCGGGCACACGCCATCTTCAAGTCGAAGCTCTGGGTCCGACTGTGCCACACCACCGATGTCCACTGAAACGAACGTTAGCCGAGGCTTAACACCATCACAATGAATCGCGACTGCCGATACCTCCTAAGCTGAAAACAGAGGTGCACAACTGATGAAGACTGCTGAGACAAAGACACTGAACATGTGAAGGTGCCGAAGGCCCTGATTCGTTGGTTCTTGATTGCAAGCGCAGCTGCAACGTACTTGATTCGCTGTGTTTTGGAGCTTGCCGTGCCATCTCCGCACAACATTAGCAGCTGTACAAGATTTGGAAAGCCTCCGAGATTCGCAACGGGCAAGAAGTCTCGGAGGTTACGTAGAACGGAGAGGCGGCAGCCGCCGCTGCCTTCTGGCTGACCACGCGTCGATTAGATTTTTTCCGATTTTGCCTTCTCTCGCCGTTCTCTCCGTTTCGGAGGCAATACAGCCTTGTGTGTAGGCAGTAGGCGCGTTTCTCTGGCCGTGTGGCAGGCGAGCGTAGTTCGAATTATCCGTGAGGGAACCTTCTCGCATTCGAATTAACGGACTTTTTTATACATAGACTTCTGTGGAGCTTGGCTGGACCAAATCGTACAGTTCGAATTATCCATAAATTCGAATTATTGAAGTTCGAATTAACGAGCTTTCACTGTATATATATAAACGAGAAGAAAGGGGTTTATTCGAGGGGCCCGATTTTTATAAGTCATATCATGAGAAGCCAACAAACACTGACACCAAGGACAACATAGGGGAAATTACTTGTGCTTAATAAATGAAGTACGGTAACAATAAATTAATGGAAATTAAAGTGGATGACAGCACAACTTGCCGCAGGTGGGAACCGAACCCACAACCTTCGCATTTCACGTGCGATGCTCTCCCAATTGAGCTACTGCGGCGTCGTTTCCGCGTCCACTTTATTTGGTATTCATGTGTACTAGTAGAACCCTGGGACTGTTAACCAGCGCCACAACTCACAGACCTTGGGGGCGGACGTGGACCTTGGCGGCTTTTGGCGTTCTTTAACTTGATTTTACACTGTTTTGGGCTCTGGTCGACTCTCGTTCTTTACTACTTCTGTGTTAGTGTAAGTTTTCTCTGTTTTTATATGATATGTGTACCGTACTCCTGCCTAATGCCTGTAATTCAAGTCGGCAGCATTTTTTAGATAACTATTGCTAAACAAATAGATTGGCCTCAGTCACTGAGTATATGTCACTCTTTAATGAATCTTTGTCACGCCAACTTTGATTGGTGGGTCTGAGCCACTGTTTAATGACAATAAAATGGTAAGAAGCTAGAACTGGACACGGACTAAAAAAGACATGCGAGCGCGCGCACACACACACACACACAGACACACACACACACACACACACACACACGCACGCACACACACACGCACACGCACACACACACACACACACACACACACACACACACGCTCGTTGGTAATCTCTACATCTTTTTATCATTCATATGGGTTATCAACGTGGCGTGAGTGAAAATCTGGTCAAGAAAAAGAGCAAATAAATTTTTACCGGTAATGAGGAAAATTTAATGCACGTCATATGTAGTTACACAATCTTGTGTGAGTATATATTCAGATACAAGTCACGCGTGGACATTGCGGTGTCTCCAGTAGATGGCGCTGAATGTCCGGACGAGAGCACGAGAGGGGAGTCCCGTTGCACAGCGTGGGTCACACATGAGGCCCTTCATTGGTGTCATTGCGGAGCGTAGATACTTCTCGTCAACGCTGCTGGCTTTCTCCGCAGTTATTCTGGGGCGGTTTCTGGAGGGATTATAGGCACGCTTAACATGGCTCTACCACCCCAGTGTCACTGCAAATGAGAATTTGTAACATAAAAATAATTTTACGGTAAAGCTCGTGTTTCCACACATGCCTCTTCTCGGCTTACGCAGGTATATGAATAAAAGCACGAGAAAATAAACTATAGGCATTTTACCAGACACTAGAAGTTAGCTTTATTTTTGTCGCGTAGTGATAGTAGCGGTTGACTTTCGCTACAACACCTCTCTAAATCAATGCAACAACCCTAAGAACTGGTCTTAAAAGGACATTTGTGATGTATTGAAAATGGTAGATAATGATGGAGATGCTGTGATTGCCTACGAAATCTGTTTGCTACCTGAAGCTCTAGCTGACTAGGTTTATAAAGGATACTGCGTGGTACTAGTTAAAGGCCAGAAAGTTTTACGAAGCCTTACAAGCTCATGTGCCTATCAAGGGACAAGCTTGAACCCACAATAGGTGTAATTCTGCCCAGTATCTTCAACTGAAGTCCTTATAGTCCCCGCTTCTGAAGACATTTATGCGACAATTTCGTATATGATAGACTTATTACTATACTCCAGAACTACGTGAACGTTAGCATCACCTATGAAATTTTAATTAACATCAATAGAATAAAACATATCAAGAGTTTAGGGTTGCTATACTACACAGTGCGCTGTCCTCCCCTAAAAGTGGCAAGAATAGTAATCTATAAAAAATATCATCCAGGAGCTGAAACAGGTTGCTATACATGAAGCTGAGTTAACCAAATTTACAATAGCTTAGAACATATGGCGATTGGAAGCTAGTTATGTACCTATTATGATTTACTTCACGCACCATTGTTATTCCAGCGCCCAACTGGTTCAAAAGAAAGAAGTCAAACAGTATGTATACTTTGTTTCCTACTTTTATCTCCTGAAAAAGATGAATAGATGATAATCTTATCCACCCACATGAAACTAAAACTAGACCGAGAAATATGTGCAATTGCCATGGTACAAAGGAGCCTGGTGTATTAATTAGGGATGCAATAGGTATAGAGTCGTGTGGTGGATGAAGCTATGTGTCGTCACATATTCATATTTTTCGATTTGCTTTTTAGTGCACACAATTTTTGCCTAAGGCTTATGCAATGGAAAAGTTCAATAATAAGCAAGCCTCCAAAATTCAGTGTGCATGATCGCATTTGATAACTTATCTGTATTAAGAGAATCAGTTAGAAAGCACTTGCCTTGTAAAGCAATGATCCACGGAAATGTTTAACCTACAATTACGACGTAAACATACTTGATCTGAAATATCTTTCTAAAATAGAGAACCGTAGTTTCATTATCATGTATTTTACCGGACAAGTCAACCATAAGTCCTATTTGACAATTATAATTTATTTTGATGAATAATACTATTGATATTTTGACAAGGGAGCCAGGTAGAAAATTACGTGGGTCCGAATGGGCGCACAGCTATAGCTGTCTGTCTCTCGACAAAGTAAATTCCTACATCATCGCAAACTAAACTAATAATTATATGCACAGGCTTCCTCTCACCGGCGTCCTTTTATAGTCTAACATGATTCTCAGAAGGCGAAATAATAGACGCGCAGTTTTTATTTACAATGGGTGCATGTATTGTTGAAAATTTTTCCCAGCGTTTCTATTGCTCACCTACACAGTAGGCCTTGTTCTTTTTTTTCAGATTCCGCTACAAACCTGCCGCAGTGGTACGGTGCAGTGCCCGTTCATTGCCTTATACCAGCTCCTACTGGCCCCTGTCGACCACTACTGTACTATTATTATTACGATCCAAAAAACGGTGTCTGTAAGGAGGTCGATCCTACTGTTTGCAGCGCAGGTGCAAACTTGTACAGCACCAAAGAAAGCTGCTACGAAGTCTGCAGCTGTGAGTAACCATTATTGCCTTCAGGAAAAAAGAAAGGGCGTAGCCTTTAAGTGCGTCCTCTGCGTGCGTGGTTAAGGAGTAACATTTAAAAAATTTAATGAGCGAATTATTTACAAACGGGAGGAAGAAGGGGTAACAGAAGTACTGTATGTTGCTTTTCTTTTTTGATATCTTTTCAAACGTTATGCCTGATTTCAGACAACAACGTAGTGATATTGAAGTGCTTGTGTTTTTATTGATCACAGGGATTTTTAGATGTCTTTGACCTACAACTTCACATTTAACTACCCCCAATTCTTCAGCTATCACATACTCTGGCGAGTGTGGCGTTAAGCTACTGAGGCAATAATATTTAACTCTATTTTTCAGCGGGACGGGTCCAAAAAGAGACATACTGCCAACGACCGCCTCTCATCGGCACATGCGAACCGGTGCTTCAGACATGGCACCATGATCGTGATAAAAGAGTCTGCAAAAGACTGAACTACACCATCTGTAGCCTCGGCATCAAAGAGTTCGCCACAGAAGAGATGTGTCTTATCGTGTGCTTGCGTGAGTGCCTTATAAAATGACTCAGGAAAAGAAATTTCAGGAGGCGTTCTTCAACCTCGAAAAAAATGTATCTGTGCTGTTTTCTTACGCATGCATACGTCGAGCAATTAGGAGAAATAACTGTCAAGACTTCTGCGGACATCTAATTTCCGACTAAATTATGCTACTAATGCACTGATATGCCAAGCCTTGAAACAGAAAAGGAAAATGTTTGTATAGGTACGCGGCAAGTTTTTTCCGTGAATTTTAAGAAAGCCCGATGTCGTCGTTTTATCTCCTGTTTTCTGTTGCGCCAATGCAATCTTCAAGTCACTCACGTAAAGTACTTTCCTTTTTAGTTCACTTCATAGAGGCTTCAATTGCGTCATATGTCATACTTAGTGGAATATACTTGTAAAAGAAATACAGATGGGCCGACAGTTTTCCATATACTATTTATTTACTTTAAAAAACAATCTTTTCACTGTCTGTTGCACATTTTAGACCTAGCTTTACTCAAAAAGACATCTGGATATACGCGTATTTCAATGTCGTTTGCGATCAGGTCCAACATGTACAATGCTATGGGGATCTCTCCCGCTGCTATCCTTGATAGTTAGCATAACTCTAATTAGGTAACTTTTTATGCAGGATGCAATATCAAAGAAATAGAATTTATTCACTTCGATCCAACGTTACTAAAAACTGGAATTCAACAAGCCATAATAACAAAGTACTTTTTGAAAGTATCTACGTGTGCCTTTTACATCAGTTCAATGTGATCTGTTTCTCATCTGCCTATTTTTGTCATCAGTAAATTATATTTTAGCAAGGAGGTTAGCCTTAGCCACGTTGTGTTTGTTTATACAGGAGTAAAAAACAAGGCACCGTGCATTTTTCCAGTGTATATATAGACGATTGCGATGACGTTATACGTCTCAAACAGTACTGGTCCTTGCATCTGATAAATTTGCCGTCCAATGCGCTTTCTCGCGTATCCTTTTGTACATTTTGATGGCATCCCAGGACTTACGACTTTTCCCCATTTCTGTTATTCGTCTAAATGATAAACTGGCTGCAAGACGCTAAAATTATTCGTAGACTGTTACCGTGTCATCACTTCTAAGAACACAGTCCCCCCCAAAATTTAGCAACATATTTCTGTGTGTAATTTCAGTAGGCACCTTGTTTATTGGTTTTCAAACCTAAACCTAAACTCATGGCCTCCAAGTTTATGTTCGTAATGAATAAGCAAAGAATAGTTTTCTGTTACTGTTGTTGAAGGGATTATCCCATTTTAATAAGTGTTCAAACTCGATATGATATCTAACCCTTGTTTAGGAAGAGGATTTTGTTATTATACTAATATAGTCACTACCACTAACAACTTTCTTCTTTGCCAAACCAATACATGCAATTTAGGTCTGTGAGGGCAGCATTCGTAATAGAGTGAAATACATAAAACGGAGAATATAAAACTCAGCAAAGGGAAACACATCGATGTGGTTTAGCACAGAAATGCAAGAATGTATCTCAGTTAACAAAATTGGGTACAGGGAAAATAGCGGTCCCGCTGCCTACTTCTATCTTTTTTTTTTTCAGTTCTGATTTACATATATTGTAAAACCAACTTTTCAATATTCTGAAACAATTTCTGTTTCTCTTTTTTTGCAGAAACAAAGAAGCCTAAGCTTTTGTGCAGCCTGAAGAAAAGGTCTGTGCCATGCATGGGTAGATCACAAACATGGTACTTTGATCCCGAGAGCAACGGCTGTTACAGGTTTCCAAGTGGTCGCTGCGCAGCAAATGACAATGGTTTCCCATCCAGACAAAAGTGCCTTGCGAGATGTAGTTGTGAGTACCAGTCCATCTTTTATTCTTGTATTCATCATATTGCATTTTAAGAAAGCAAAATACCCATGTTAATGGAAAGACAGCTACAAGTTTGTATTCAGGAAATTTCATTGATAGCGCCACCGTCTTGGCCGATATTGTCTTAGGCAATGCCCGAAATCAGAGAAAAAAGGTAGCTTCTTTGCGAAGAGGCAATTTTAATTCCTATATTTAAAACCTCATGAAGAAAAAAGTTATCAAAATCCGATTACTTCTATCTCGTAAATATTTGAAATCATCTGAATGTCATAGGAATTCGAACATATGTTGAGTAAATACCTATCCGAAAAGTATTCAGTCAGGTTGGAAAATACCTCAGAGTCGCTTCTAGAAAAATTGCTTAAGCTGCTCGACAAGGCAGACTACGCACTTCATGTTTCAATAGGAATGCCCTCTGTGACTGAATAGATTATGGGTGACTACATTTTGCAAGGCTTCCTTTTGTACTTCCCTCTGCAGATTTTCCAAATGAGCAATTACACCTTTTTTTTCATACACGTCATCCTGATGGTAAAGCGGATGGCAAGTGAAGATAAGTTAACATCACGAGAATTCTTAGGAAACATAAAGGTCCCGTATATGTGTATGATTCGTAGGTACTTCTCAACAGTGCCTAAATTTGAGACTAGCCCACCTATGAAACCAGCATGTGAAGATGAGCTTGACGCCCGAAAGTTTCAATACGCTTACCATTTATCGCCTACTTTAGGCGTTTTGAGCCTATCTATCTATCTATCTATCTATCTATCTATCTATCTATCTATCTATCTATCTATCTATCTATCTATCTATCTATCTATCTATCTATCTATCTATCTATCTATCTATCTATCTATCTATCTATCTATCTATCTATCTAGCTATCTATCTATCTATCTATCTATCTATCTATCTATCTATCTATCTATCTATCTATCTATCTATCTATCTATCTATCTATCTATCTATCTATCTATCTATCTATCTATCTATCTATCTATCTATCTATCTATCTATCTATCCTCTTGCGCCAACGCAGTGGCTAAGATCGGTACCAGCTCGGGCACTAGGTCAAACAGGTGGTATTGATGCCGTGGTAGTCGTTCAATTATCATCAGGTAACTTTTACCATGCCATCATCGCCACGCCTTCAGCGCCAGACCAGTGACCAGTGAAAGTTATCAAATAGTTTAGGTCCCTAACTACTACGCACGAGCCTGAGGTCGTGATACAGCCGTCGTCGTTGCATCTTCATCATTCCAACGTCTTCATCGCACTCTTATCATGTCATCGTCATCATACATTCGTCAAGTATTCCTTTTCATGCCTTCGTCGTGATTATGTAGTGGACATTGCGTCTTCTACACACCAGCTTTATCTTCTGACATTCCTGATGCCATCGTCGTCGCGCCTTCAACGTCAAGCTAGTGAGCAAATTTGTGCAGCAGCTTCTGTCACTGTGCATGATCTCCTGGTCGTGATAGAGCCGTGGTCTTTGCATGTTCGTCATTGCAACTTCACAACAAAATTATATTCAGAACAAAATCATTGTTTACACTAATCCTTAAAGTTACATAGGCTGGTACATTGTTAGGAAAACATTGCACATGTAGCTCCCTGGTAGCATAATCAATGTCGAAAAACCTTGGGCAGTATTCATCACAGGAGTTTAGCAATCATTCATAGACATCATATATAGAGTTCTTCAAATAATTTCAACAATTCTACGGGTAACTTTCGGAGTGACTCTTATAGAAATGCATTAACGTTTTATTCCTCAACTTCTCCTTATTTCAGATGAAAAATAATGGACAAGCAGCCTACAACATCAAGAAAGGCCACGGTATCTGTAACCATATACAAGATTCCTAATGAATTTCAGGCTCCCATGAAAAGGCGTCCATAGACTGCGACCTTGAAGTCGTTATGTGCTGTTTTCCCATACAAATTACACACTAGAACAATCAGTGTTTGTGAAGCAATCAGCATTATCATCGAAACTCCTGGTGCCATCACGAACGTTAACAAACTAACTAGTAATAATTTTCTTTAGGTCCAATTTCTCTTGAAGGCATTTCTTGTGGTTCTAGGTATCTCTCTAAAGAATTCCACTACAGACAAAATGGCTTTAATAACTGTGGGAAGAAAAATACTAGAAATTAGCAAAACATTCAAGGCATGTTATCATTTAATTTATATTTTAACAATTTATCTAATGTTGTGAACGTCAAATTATATCAGTATGCTGATGACACTGTCCTTGTTTCACACGCTCGAAGTTACACTGACACCATCTCTTCTTTACAAATGGCAACAACAAAAGTGATGTGAAATGGCAACAACAAAAGTCGCTGTCTGCTAGGCACTGCCGTTCAAGCCCACTGTGGCTTTGGCAGGCACGATTCTGCCATTTGTATGATTCTGAAGTCATCAATAAGGTATTATTATTATTATTACTCAATTCAGCATTTGTGAAGACGGAGTAGATAACGTGTCACCTAAGCTTATGCGTACACAATTCTAGACATCCTGAAATTGAGGCAATTTGCCAAGACATATTGATCAGTGAAAATTAGTCAGTGTACTTAGTAAGAATATGTAGATTGCAACCAAAAATTTTGGGAAACCTGAGGCATATTTTTTAAAAATAAATCACTCAAGAGATATCTAACGTTAGTGTTAAACCGCAATAGCGGAATAATGTTTCAGGGTTAGGTAAAACGGTCGAAAATTATGTAGGCATTGAAAACTTGATTAGGCCAACAATAAAATATATCATGGAAACAGGCTGCCCAACGGTGGACGGGACACCCATCTTCGTCACTTGAATTCAGAAAAGCCATAAACCACTCGCTTTACCATGCTTCAATAATAATCTCGTCGTACAAGTTTGTAGAATATGTGGTATTGAGGAAATCATTCCACGCTTTGGAAGGCGGTGACTAGATTAGACATCACTTACGTTTTACAGGGGTTAAGACGAATTTTCAGGTACCATTATCTGTGTCAGAACTTTGCCATTAACTGTGGCGTTTCATGACACTAAAGCAACAGTAATTTGCTTAAGCTCGACTGGTAATTTGGTTAAGCCGCAATCCGCGATTCCCTCTGACATCTGAACTTGGCTCCATGAGCGGTCTGGATGGGCAGAGTAGCTCTGGCTACGTAAGCTGCAAATGACCGATGCTTCGGGGATACACACAGCTATTCCATTGTTGACAATCCCATACAAACCTTTATACCAGCGCACCAATAACTCTACGACATTTGAAAGCGTGACCACAATGTGTTGAATAAATTTCATAAAAAACTTGCTGTTATTGATTTTTTCCTGAAATAATATTCGCCATTGAAGCAATATTTGAGCAAGGTTCACAATGCTCTTGATTTACATGCAGCTGATGGCGTGTAAGGAATGTTTTGATTTAATGCATGCGCATCCCGCGATGAAATTGTAATCGATTGCACGAACACTTGTGATTCAAATACCATTTGTTTCGCTGTGAGACTAACCTGAGGGTTCGCCTAAACCACCTCACCATGGCGTAGTTGTAGAGCTCCTGCCTCGACTACGGGAGGTCGTCGGCTCGATTCCCTCAACCGCGCCAACAGTGCACCACAAGTACGGGCCAAACACACACAGTTATGCGTGAACGTAGTATCGTCCCTAGGAGAACGGCGATGGTATGTGCTCGTGGAGGGAACACTGCGAAGTCGAGGCATGCTGCGAACGCATGTTCGAGGCAGGTGTAACCATTCCATTATGTGGATCCCTTCGACACTTTGCGTCAAAGTGACACGTGATCGTTTTGGGGGATTAACCTAGAATTGGCACATGGCACAGACATTGCTTTTGTCTGCATTATTAAAATCAAGTAATTGATGATTCCGATCAATGTCGTTCACTATTGCAGTGAGGCCTATGTGCAATAGATATGCAATGTGTGATTCTATTATGCGCAGGTTTCCCTGTGTCTTGAATATCGCCTGCATATACTGTTTAAACCTACTCAATGTTTATTTTTTTCCAGAACGATTCTTCAACATTTGTGTTATAGAGGCAAATACGAAAGATAAACCGCGAACTCAACACTGTTTTTAGGGTGTTTGAAACAGATTTTTTGCGCCGCTTCATCCACTTAATCTTGTTACCTTAAATATGAACAAGTAAATAAATAAATAAATAACGGAGTTAACGCAAGCATGTATCCCCTAAATTACTTTTCCAACTAAGGCATAAAACACGTGCTTCACCAAGTCGCTCAAACGACTTGAGAATCGAAAAAAGCTTTTATCATGCACTGCGCATGGGAGAGGTATTACGCGCTAGAGCTACCTATTTATCGCAAATACCAAGCCCAAGCACTCAGTTTACCACTCCAACCTACCAAACATACTAAGAAACAACTCAGCTACTTTCTAAAACCAAAAACCTACAAGAAGCGCGTTCTAACATAATTAACACAGAATTTGGGGAAGTTGGGGAAGGAACACAGAATTTGGGGGAAGTTTTCTTCGGCATTTAGCAATGACTAGGACATTTATGCGCATTCTCCACCCACAAGTTTATCATTTGCCAGGCCTAGACGCTGGAATAGACAACTTAATCCTCTCAATTTCTACTGGTTATGATAAAATCAATTCAAAATTGCTAATGAATACGAAACTGTCCTGTTCTGCGTCCTGACACTACTGTTGTCTGATTCACTCACCAAGGGCTTTATTCCGTTTGAACAAAAAACCAGTAAGGTCGTACCACTCCATATATGCCGACAAAAATAGCCCATTAATCTACTGCTCGATTTTTTGTTAACAATTGTGCCCTGAAAAATCATAGAACTTGTAATCTACTCTTAAGTTGTCCAATTCCTATATTAAAATCCTTTTTTATCCATCACAGCATTGCTCTCACAAAGCTTTGCACGGCGAGGCGCAGCTCACCGTTTTGGCGCACGACATGCATTCCGTTCTTGATCGCAACCCTCAAACCAATGCCATTTTTCTGGACTATGCGAAAGCCTTGGCTAAATCACCTCATCAACGTCTAATGGTAAATCTGTCTCAATCAAACTTACACCTTAATGAACTAAGCTAGATAAGGGAATTCTTATCCAGACGCTTTCAATCATTCGTTGTAGGTGACCGAACGTCCAACTGCCTTCCGGTAAAATGAGATGTTCCACAAGGTTCCGCCCTTGTTCTTCGTCGTTTCCTTATTTTTATTAATGACCTACCGCTGCATTCTGTTCTATTCGAATGTTCGTCGATGATTCTATAATCTACCGCTCTATAACTAATACTTCTGGACAATTCACCCGTGAATCTCATCTTAATCGTGCACAGGAACAGAGTGAACACTGGCTAATGATCTTAACCCTAATAAATGTAAAACTGTGTTCGTTTACTCTTTGCCGTAGCCGTCTTTCCTTTCCTGATACAATTGAGGATGTGACTGTGGAACTAGTCAACAAGTTTAAATATCTCGCGGTCACCATATGTAATGACTTGGCGTCCACACTATAATAGTATCATCTTATCAGCCAACCAAATGCTTACGTTCGTTTAACGTCATTTAGAACATGCCTCATGACACGTAGAACTGCTCACATACGCGTCAATCATCGGAAGTTAATTAGAATACGCATCTGCCATTTGGAATCCGCACAAAACATACATAATAAATGCACTTGAGCTAGTTCAGAGTCATGCCGCAAGATTCGTCCGCACTTCATATTCGTGTAACGTAAGTTAAACAAATAAAGTACGTGGTTTCACGTGCCAAAACCACGATCTAATTATGAGGCCTGCTGTAATGGGAGAATCTGCAATAATTCTGTCCACCTGCGGTTCTTTAACGCACAGCTGAAGCTAAGTACAAGGGAGTTCTTTGCATTTCGCCTCCATAGAAAAGCAGCACCCGTGACCGTATGAACTAAATGCTACGTTATTAGGAATTTATCATCGTCCCCCTATTACTAATCTGGCACTGTGCTATAAGTTCTACAGTTTATAACTTTATTGCGCGCCTCTCATCTCACAGCCTCGTAATGCATATCTGATCACATTGGTCATTCCTTTCGAGTAGACGGTTCGCGAATCCATACGTAATTTTCAGCATAATTTTTTTACAACGCAGCAAGTTACTCGAAAGGCTTTCTCGGGTACATTGCCGCAATTAGCTCTCAAATACAACTTTTAACGCGTTATGTAATCACCTGAGTTTTTGGACAACTTTTTTGTTACCATATATACGTGCATAACCTGTTTGCCACTTAAGTTCATATTACGACATCACTATTTCTGCATCGCTTGTGTACACTAATAAGATATCTGTGTAAATTATGCACCCACCCATTATGTAATACACGTCTGACCGAGGGTCTTTAACGTAATGAAATGGAATGCAATTCATGATTTGCTATCTCCGCTGTCAAGTGATAAATAAAAGGGTAAGCAATAGTTACATGGTAAATAATGGCTCATACGTTTTGATTGCTCTTGTAAGTTACGTCGATGTTTTTCAGTCATCCAGATGAATGAATGCAATTGCGTTATCCAACACAGGTGATATTTTAAAAATTATGTATGGTTGATAAAGAAGCTCCGGTAAACATTTACAAATACTTACAGAAAGATCTCCGTGAGGGGCGGCGGATAGACTAATAAAACTGCAATTGTAAACCCGACACGACTGGCGTAAATCCATGGATGCATAACCTCGTCTGTGTAACTATCTGATACCAAATTGGGGTAGCTGTTATTCTAGCTGAAAGTTATGGTTTAACGTTTTTTGGAGCAATTTCATGCGCACAGACCTAAAGCGTGCCGTTAACAATTTGAATGCTACGAAACGTCAGAACGTCACTTTTTTGGCGTTAATGATTGTATTGCAAAAAGAAGGAATCACTCTGTGCCGATCCCCACTCCACATACAAGTAGACTTGTTTTCAGTTCAAACTATACTCAACTAAACATATGTCTCGATCTCTATTTTCTTATCCGATAAAAATATTTCAGTGTTGAAGTATAACTGCATGAAACTGTTATTTGTACATAAAACCGGTAGCTAATGTCCCTCATAACGAGGAGTCTATTGCAACTCTTTGACAAACAGCGACTACGTTGTAGTCCATCTGGGAACGAGATATGCCGGTAGGAACAAATGACGAGCAGCAAAGGATGATGAAATTCCTTTTGTTGACGTCCCAGCTTCTTTTTTTCAAAAACACAATGGGAAACTGCTCTCTTTGTCAGCTATTACATGAAATAAAGGCTTGTTTTTTGCCCATATAAACTCTTTCAAGGTCGAAAACGTTCTTTATTTGAAAGAACAATGGTTTTCAAGAAATGGTCACGAGGATATGTATTGCTCATTTGACGGTGCAGCAGCTCTCCTTAGGCAACTGAAGCAGGCGCTTAGCAATGATTCTTCTTGCCAACCTGATCCTGCTGGTCTCCCTAATATATGTGCATGGTAGGTAACCACCTCATATCTGCGCATGCTGCGCATGAAAACAAACGGCTGTATAATCCTGTCATATTCTTTCAAACGTAACGTTTCTTAAAAGCCTACGAAGGCAAATGGGCTACCTACATTTGAACTGAGCATGTTTGACTCCAATGATTTTTGCTCATTCTACTAACTAACCGCTTTAATTAAATGGCGCTCATTACGCCGGTGCTTCCATACTGCCCTCCCTCTGCGAAAGTTATAATGGCACTGGTCCACCGTGGCTGGCAGCCACTGCATGGCATCCCTACCGGTGAGTGAACCCTGCAGAGCACTGCACCGAACTACGATCGGCGAAGCAGGCAACGTTCAAGTTGCGAGAGTATTCCAGAACCTCGAAGTTCCTGAAGTGGGCTAGCTCCCTCGAAAGTTCGCCCGAAGGTGCCACCGCCTGTTCATTGCCACCTCACAGAGACCGCAGCACACCATGCAGGTAACCGGAGGCAAACAGCGCAGATGGTGACCATCGCCGCTCGAACGGTGCTGCGGCCGCAAGGAAGTGGCCTCGAACTACTGCAATATCACCGAAACGCCAGACAACGCTCACTACGCCCTCCCGAGCAAACTATCTCGAAGTCCGAACCCTGAACCGCAGAGGCACAATCCGCTCCCGGAGGTGGTGTCGATGATATCGCGTTGATGCTGTCAGCCCCGCTGGCAGTGCCCTTCTACAAGGGTGGCGCGGAAGCTGTAGGTATGCGTAGAAGACCACGCGGAACCCTGGTTCCACGCGAGGCCCTATGACGGCGACAGAGTTGCAGGTACTCAGGATGAGCTCCTCGTCGAACTTGAGAGTTGCAGTTCGCACCGCGGTGATCGCGGCGCACCAGTCTTTCGGGGCAGGAGACGTTACTGGCTTTGGAAAGGGTACCGGTCGCCTTTCCTCCGATGATGGTCTGTTCCGGAACGCAGCTGGGACCCACGGTATGGGTGCCAGTGGGGGAACAGCGAAGTGCCACAGCCCCCACCAGCTGGCGTGGCCAGCCGCACGCAAGAGCGTCTTGCCACGCCTATATACACATATATATAATATTATTTTGAGCGTTGTTGTATTGCTTATATTGCCGCAGCATGAGCTTATAAGTACTTGGCTTGTTCAGATGGTCAAGTCTAGGCATACATCACCGCGGCTTAGTCTTGAACTACAGAACAACGCGAAAGACGACGACTCGGAAGAGGCACACAACGTCTACAGATTCAGACGTCTCTGCGTCCTCTGCTTTCGCATTGTTCCCTAATTCAACGTGTTCAACGAACTTGCCGACGTGTAAAATTGATCACTGTTAGAGTTTGTAGTGAGCATCCATGTCTTCATTTTCGACGAAAATTAGTGCTTCTCACTTTCATTGCTTGAAGGTGCAATCGGAGTTGCTGTTAGAAGTGTTGCTACACTGTGTTCTGCTGAAAGCGACTCCTTGTTGTCGACATTTCACCAATTCAAGTTCTGAAAGGGAACGAAGAAAAACACATGCAAATCAAAGTTATATCTAAAATTAGGAAGAAAGAAACATTTCTAAGCAATTTATAAGCTGCTGCGTGTTTATTTCAGGCTTCAGCATGTTCAAAAGTGGGAAAGGAACGAATGGTGTAAAAGGTAAGCGACTTTTTACAATTTTTCCTAACATTTATAAGAGCACAATCTGCTTTATTTTGACTCGTCCTCCTAGGGCCCTTAATGTCTTTCAAAAAGTAATTCATAAATTTTTATAACCATCATCACAGCTTTGTTGACAGACAGCTGCAAGAAGCATAGTGTTATAACCAATAAAAGCTCCAGATGATGTCAAATAATGGTTTTCAAGTGGTAAAACATTTATGGATTCGTTCGTTACTAATTGTTCAAGCAATAGACAAAGCGAATATTATGTTCTGGGAGATATTAAACCACATTTTTTTTTACTGTGCATAGCCGTCTCAGTGCAAAAATGGAATGCAATATAACGTAGATGAAACGGTGGAGATGACTTCAAAGACCAACTTGCACTTCGTGCATGTGCCCTGAATATATGCAAAATTGTCTTGACACTTTGTATCACGAAAAACGATGCTCTATTATAATAAACCCCTAAAAAATATCGTTTTCGCCCGGCATTGTAGCAATATGGAAACGCCGCTTTGTTGTTGAATCAAAACGAGTTTTGTTTGTGAGCTTCATTCAACATAAACGTCATATTCCTAATATTGCGGTTCCAGGCAGCTTGCAATGCAGTGGTGGAAGAAGTCAAAGACTAGGTGAAGGTTCCTAACTGGTCAAAAAATATGTGTTTTATTACTGCAGTGAAAGAAGCCACTGCTACATTCACATATGAGAACTATGCAAGGTTTTTTGCTGTAGGTATACTTCAATCTCGTTTATTGAGAACAGATGCCTAACTTGTAGGGCTGCGACCACATCCCCACGCATATGGAAGTGAGTAGCTTTTGTAGCCTCCCTGGCTCACACGTTCTGTGCACCAAGTGGACAGCATTCGATGCATTGTTGGAAGACACATATACGCATTTGTCGTCCTCGACACATCCACTACAAAACATTATCACAACATTGCAGAAATAAACATCATATAGCCAAAGCAATACCCAAACACCTGCCGTAGTTATTCGAGCAGCAGCGAGCCATTGGACGCCGTGTGGAAACTAAGTATGTGGGGACTTGCCATAACTGTTACTTGTGCATATACTGATACAGCCGTTTGCTTCATTCTACAAGCTTTATTATTTTCTGAAATGCCAATTAAAGGCTTTTACGCTATTGTTGAGCCCTATTACAAAATTTTAATTCATAATACGAACACTGCAACCGGCACGCTAACCAATGATGTAATGTAGGAGAAGGGCGTTTTCGTTTTTCTGCTATTTTTGGAACGTTCGCCGAAAACAATATAAAGAATGAAACAACATTTTATAATAAAGAGGTTTGCAAACTACTTGAACTGCAGCAGTGCATGCCGATCCACTCTCCGTAACCCGACGAGCTTTTGGCTTTTGGCTTTTTATTTGGCTTTAACCGAGTCTTTCGTAACACCGTACCTTCTGCGCGAGGTTACGGACCGGCCAACGCTGCTACTAAGGTGCTTCGCAATAGTGACCATTGTTTCTTTTTTCTTCCAGCTCCTCTGGAAAACCTTCCAAAACCGTGCAGGAAGCCGCCGTTTATTGGCGTCTGCCATCCATTGAAGGAAGCTTGGTATTACGATCAAAATGCGAACTGCTGTAAAATGTTGCAACCGGGCACATGTGCTGGAGGCAACAACCTGTTTCCGACAATGAAGAAATGTATGAAAGAGTGCATGCGTGAGTATCTTGTTTGAAATAGGAGCTTCCCTTGGACGATAGGCTGTGCTAGTTGTTCTTCGTTTCCCAGCGAGATAATCATGGTATATATATATACATATATATATGTGCAGGAGGCAACAACGTTATATATATATATATATATATATATATTGTTCCTCGTTTCCTAGGGAGATATTCATGGTATATATATATATATATATATATATATATATATATATATATATATATATATATATATATACTTGCAGTGCGGCTTAGTTGAGGCCGCCACATCATCTCTAAGGATTGGAATTATTTTCCAAGCTCAGTTGTCAGCGCAGGTGGAAAGTTTGAGCATATGTCCTATGTTGCATAATGGTGGCACAGCACTTACTCGAGGACACATTTGCTGCAGAGCAAATACAAACGCATACTTTCGCGCAAGTGAGGGTAGCATGCCAGCTTTGACAGACAACCGCACGAAGCACGTTTCACCTGGCACTCTGGAGAGTACCGTGCTAACAGGGGAATTGGGCGATAGAAAGTGTGACTCGCAAGGCGATGAGAATTGCGACAATAAGTAGACTTCATCACTTCAGGACAACAAGCCGTTATTTCAGCGAACCATTTCTGAAGTATGACTTTGAAAGTGTATCCATTGTGTTCCACTGACCACAGGGTGCCTCCTCAATCGCAAACAACCTAATTGCTCAGGCAGCTCATACACACGCCAAATAAGTGTTTCCACCAACGTATGCGCGATAGTCAATAAAATTATGTACAACTACTGCATAAGGCTTCCCTTAACATAAAGTCCAACACATGCGTTGGATCTGCATAATGTTTTTGCTGACACTCCTTGTACTGAAATTTGTCAAGTTAAATGTACCATAGTTCAAGTTAATCTTGTGCTTGAATACATAATATGACATTTTGTTCAGATAGTATCTTGAACACCAGTGCATTTCTCCGGAGGGTTCCTGAATAGGTCTGTCGAAATTTGTGTCATCTTGAGAATTCCTTCCATGTGGATCCGCCTCGCTAACTCCGCGGCTAGAAATTGTAAATTGCAATCTGGGCCATCAGGACCTTAGATTGAAATGTAAGTAGTGCTTTTTGGTAAGTAGTCCATTAGGCGTTTCAATGTTTGTGCTAGTGATGTCTACGTCATCGAGCAGACAAACTTTTGAACGAGAATTGTCAGAATTGAACGAACTCCCGCAGGCGACCTTTAACAACTTTTGGAAGTCCTCGCTGCAACAGATATATATATATATATATAACCAGCCTGGCTACGCCCACTGTAGGGCAAACGCCTCCCCCATACTTCTCCAACTACCCCGGTCTTGTGCTAATTGTGGCCATGTCATCCCTGCAAACTTCTTAATCTCATACGCCCATCTATATTTCTGCCACCCCCTGCTACGCTTCCCTTGTCTTGGAATTCACTCCGTAACGCCTAATGAATATCGGTTAACTTCCATCCTCATTACAAGCACTGCCCATGCCAATTTCTTTTTCTTCGTTTCAACTAAGATGTCACTAACTCGCGTTGATTCCCTCACCCAATCTGCTCTCTTCTTATCCCCCCCCCCTTAACGTTACGCGCATCATTTTTTTCCATAGCTGGTTGCGTCATCCTGAATTTAAGTAGTACCCTTTTCGTAAGCCTCCAGGTTTCTGATCCCTATGTGAGTACTTGTAAGACACAGCTGTGTTATACACTTTACTCTTGATGGATAATGACAACCTGCTGCTCATGATCTGAGAATTCCTGCCAAACGCACGCCAGCCCATTCTTATTCTTCCAATTATATCAGTAACATATCCGGATTCGCGGTCAATACCTGCCTAAGTAGATCTATGCCTCCCCCCCCCAAACAAACGCGCACACATGCACACACACACATATATATATATTTATATATGATTTTTTTTCAAACTTCAGCAGGCAGGACCCGAAATAACATATGCAGAAATGAGACTAAAGTTTTGGAAGACGTGTTGTTTTTCGAGGCTGCTGGATATATATATATATATATATATATATATATATATATATATATATATATATATATATATATATATATATATATATATATATGTATAGCAACCGGCATTTATAACCAGTGCTTGCTTACCCGCCAATGTAGTGTGAGTCAGCACATTCCTGTTGTGCATATTCAAACAATATATGGCGGCAAGGAACAAATATATTTATTGTATCAACATAAGTATCCTTGCGAGGGAAGCGAGTAAGTCTAAACAAGGCGAACGCAAGCGATGCGTGCTTCACGAGACACAACATCCAACTGATCCCATTTTTGTGCCCTTCAGACCTTGGCAGCTCCACAAGGCCTGCTCGCACTATGACTGAATGAATGAATTCTTGGGTTTTACGGCACAAAATCACGATTGGATCGTGAGCCACAGCGTACGGGGGGAGATTTCGGATTAATCTTGACAATCTGGAGGTTGTGAAAGGGCCCCCAATGCACGTCACACGGGCGTTTTTTTGTATTTAACCCTTATCGAAATGCGGCCGCCACGACCGGGCTTTGATCCGATGACTACACGCATAGCAGCGCAACACCGAAGCCGCTAAGTCACCGCAGCGGCTTCCTCGTACTATTTCATATCCGTGACTGAACGATAACCTTCGACTAAACTGAAAGACTCAAGAAGACGGTTCGCCAACCTTGTTCATGTGCGGTAGCATTCCCCTTAGACCGTCTCAATATCTCTAAGGCTTATGAACCTATTACCTTATAGCAACTGATATTGAGTGGCCCAATTAGTTTTCGTAATTCTCAAAAGCTGAGCATGCACCACTGGAGGCTACGCACAACGGCATTTTTAGAACAAAACGGTGACAGTCATCAGGGTTGTATACAATGTGCATTTTCCCTCAATATACTACAGAAAATCTGTAGGTACATATAATGTATAAAGCACACTTCTAATGGTATATGCTAAGCGCACAGAGCTCCTTATAGAATAGCGCGCGCTTTCCTATGGCATCTTTGACATTTCGGGATTATTTATGATATTTTGGTGCCACCATATTTTTTAATGACTACGTGTCACTTATTACAGATAGACATACAAGTAGAAGCCCTTATTGTGTTTTCGTGTGCTTCGCACTTCATTTTTCCTCTCCTCACTACTGTTCCAGCGACCTAAATCAAAGATTGCCTTGCTCGTCTTGGCATTTCAGCGTCGACGTCTCACATTGTCCTCACCCATAAAGTACTTTCCCGTCCGGGCAAAAGTTCTGAATAGTGTAGGTATGAATATAAACATTACATGATATTAGATACGGTAGCTGTGTGGTGAATAAACTTAAATATAATACGTTGGCACATGCTGCTACCCAACCGATACCTGCAATACCTTCCTAAGGATGCCATAAGTGAAAAGAACACACCGTACGCTGAACTCCTCAGCAATAGAAAATATTTAAAAAAATCATGCAGCAATGTCGCATTTTTTAAAATTGTGCTCATGTTACCCTTGCGAACAATATTCAGTATATTACTGGTCAAAAAACGCGGTATCCTTCTTGTTAATTTTACAAATTCCATTGAAAAGTAATATCAGAATAGTACACATACGAAGCTACGAATGCTTCAAGGAAATTAGGCTAAGACACGTGTGTGGTTGGCATGGTGGCATCTAGTAAACTCACGGTCAGCTGCACAAAAGCAATTGTGAGCTCCAATCTGCCGCATTCGCAAGAGGCATGCGATCAAAGACTCCTTTTTAACGCATAACCTAGGCAAACACGTTTTCTCGATGAGATATCGACTGTATGAATGCGCATAGATTTACTGTAGAAGTCCTTTCTATTGTCTCTGTTCACAGGGACTGTGAAAATAATGTGAAGGAATAATGTCACACTAGAACCTGCATTTGCAAACTGGCTATTACAACTACATGTATTCTTTCTTCTTGGTTGGTGACGCAACAAATGCACTTATGTATTTGTAATGGACAACCGAGTTGCATTATTCAACTTCGCATAGGCGTGTTTTCTGTTCAAGGTGCTGTCCATTTAATAGAACGCTCGTGTTTTTTTTCAGCTCTCACACCAAGAAATTCGAGAGTGTGCCTTCAGCGACCTGTGGAAGGGACCTGTGAGCCACTTCTTGTTGCTTGGTATTTTGATACCGAGAGCAGCTATTGCAAGATGTTCAACCATACCATCTGTGGTGGAGGTCCCAATTTATTTTTGACAGAGATGAAGTGCCAGCAAGCCTGCCAACGTAAGTAAAACCTATGCCCACAAGAGTCGACGAGACAATGTTTGATGTGAAAATGAATGGCAGCAAGTAAATTACGCTATCAATGCGGTCTTTTTACTAATGTAACACACTAATTTCTTGAGTTTCAGACTCATGGTCACTTTTGGAAAATGTGGCTTTTGTTACGTTGAAGAAATGATGGTTCAAGCTTGCGAATTGTGATCATGCATCTTGCTTTTATGTTTTAAGTCATTGCACCTAGGCAGTTGACAATGCACACAGAAATGCTTGCTCTGGAAAGTACTCCCAGCGTTCATTCACTTTGAATATAAAAATCAATACTAACTCTAGGACTTTATTATGTTTTAAATATGTACGAGGGACAAGGCGACGGACAAGACCTGTATTTGTGCTAACGTACAAAAAATGTTAAAGGAAAAAAGTATAGACAGTACTTAAGGTATTAGTTTACTGATTTTCGCTGTGTGTACCTTGATAGCGAATGATAGCGAAAGAACGCACATGCCTGGCCAACTAGGGATTACGCGACTTAAAGAAGCACCAGCGTACAATATTTATTATTTGATTAAAATAACTGCGGCAGAAAACTGTATATTGTTAGTTGAGAATAAATCCAATCTTGTACGAAAGCCTCTATCAGCAGTTTCCCATCTTCTACGTGTTGCTACAACCGACTCGGACCTAGGCCTGCAACATTGCTTTTTCCATGACATCACATGATCCCCTGTGAAGCGATTTGGATTCTCTGGTATACGCCCTCTTTGCAAGTACAATTACACTTTTGCGTCGTACTCAAAAGCAAAATATTTACCTCAACCTTATGCTCTGTAATCTATAGAGCTATGTTTCTACTGTTTCTTTTCTTATTTAAGTGCTAGGTGCACAGCAATTAGCATATTTTAACAGTTATATTATGCCTCATAATACAACCACATCTGTAGAATGCAACCGTTACATTATGTCTCCTCAAGGAACAAAAAAGTGGGATTTACTGATTGCAAATCGTTTCAGCAAGCTTTCAGAAATCGTTTCAGAAAGACACCGAACTGCACGTTTACATGCCCGTTTTGGCCTTGATCTTGTACCATCACTTTTGTATATCTTGATTTTAAATTAGACTACACTACGGAACCACAATTCAAAAGTACTTGGAAGTTCATCTCATGAGAAGTTTTCCCTATCCGTTTGTTCCTTTGTTATCTTAAGAATATGCCGCGTACTCACTGTAACTATCACTGCTTTTGAATCTGGTCGTTGAGTGGACTACTCTGCGTGTATATATAGCGTTCTATTCTCGAAGCATCATACATTTTCTTAATATTTCTTATATATTTACATAAATAGTTTTTCTTGTATTGGTGGTTTTTGTAATTCTGAATTTCTCTTGCATTAAAACTCTTCCGAAATGGAAATTGCACAAGTCTTATACTAACTCATTTTCTTGTGAAGCACATTTTATCTGTTTGTGTGGTCCGTTTTCACGCTAACAGAAAAGTGTATTAGGTAAACTGAAACGTTGTGCGAACTTTGACGATAGTGGAAACATCATTGTAGTGCTTACCGCACGAAAGCTGCAGCGTAAATAAACATAAAATAAATATTTTCTTGCTATTATCATTTACTAATTCGCGTGAAGCATATGTTGGGCCTTCAATTCGGATTTATTCTGTGGCTATAGCTGTATGCTTTCTTTTTTTCCGAGTCACTTTTGAACTCTTAGGTGCCCTGCCTTTGGGACAGTGACAAGCAATGTCTAGTACTCGTGCTTCCAAGCACTGCGTGAAAAAAAAAAGGCCGAGTGATCGTATAAATAGCGCATGTAAAAACCAAAAGACTCCAAAAGCGCAGCTTCGGTTCGAGTGAAATAAGTGCTAAGAGAAATAGTGCGAAGTAGGCCCTGGGCATTACGTTGCGGCAGCTTTTAAAAAAGAATGATAAAAATCGCTAGCCGTTCCACTCTGTCATGGTGCATGACCAGCGCATCTGTATAGATTCTATAATGCACAACACAGGGATGCTTGAATATTTTGGTGTTGTTTATTGTTTCACGCAAGTTACTATAGCTATGGGGTGCCTATGGCAGACAGCCAAGGGTTCGGTGACCACGATGGGCACGTTCTTGGTGAAGGTCAAATCCCAACGCGAGCGCCTAGCGGTAGTCAGCACCTTGGGGCACATGTAGCACTGTAGCTAGAACCGTTACAGTATAAACGAGGGCAGCCAATTGCCATCAGTCCGCGACACGTGGACGTTGACATCGCCAGTGACGAGGGCAGGAGTTTGATCGTCACTTGCCGGATGGAGCAGCCATCCAAAGTGGTCATTCATAAAGCCCTCTACGTCGGGCTTCGAAGAGACAGAGCGAACGTACTCAGTGGAAACGACCGTCCCTTTGGCGCTGTTACCGGCACACACGTCGGAACAAAACGCCACGCTTTCTAGTTCTTGGGTGGTGGACCAAACGTCGCATGGCTCGACAGTGGTGGATACGTCGTTCATCACGTATATGACAACTCCGCCAACTGGCTATTAGACTCGACGGGTGCATGGGACACCGCTGTAGCCGTCGACTTGAAAGAAGAAATCGCACCACGTCTCGCAGTGACACAAGAGGGAGAGCCGTTGTAGTAGAGTGTCGTGGACCGCAGGAGCAGCGACCTGGCGTTGAGAGCCGCCACCGATGTGATCCCACGATCCCGTTTGTTGGATGTTCGCGGATGGCCAATCCGCGGGCCAATCCGCGTACAAGTGAACCGTGGCGAGCCATCTAGCACTGTGTATCTCAAGAAAATCAGGACATTCTCGTTGGCGCGGAGTCATCGGCTTGTGAAAAAAACACTATTTTGAGCATGTCTACTGGGCTGGTGAAGATATTTTTTCTAGAACGCAGCTGTTAAGCACCCATTCCTACGCTGAGCGTCGGCGTCCTCGGTGTAACCGAGCTAAGGAGCGCAGCGGAGGATGAAAGACGGTGATAGCGAAGAGAGCGTGAGGAGGAAAGCGGAGGAGGAGGGTATGGCGAAAGCGTGAGAAGGAAAGCGTAGCGCCGCGCGAGATGGGCCCTGTGGCGACCACCGCTACGAGATGGCGCTAGAGTACCGCACCCTCGTCTGTTCACAGATGACGACATCGATAAGGCTTCCAGCGAGCACGTCCACCTTTACCATATGCGCAAAGCTGCATGAGCAGAGCTGTGTCTGCGGTGGTTGTGAATCACTCAAAATCGTCACCCATGGACTGCCTCTCCCCATCTCACGATTAGCGAAGCAGTTGTACCACACTGCGCTTCCTCTGCAATGTGCGGCGTGCTACAGATTGTTCGCACCAGCCACGCTATCCGCAGTGCTCTCCTTGTAATATAAATTGTGTAAGTACGTAACTATAGCACCAATATTTGGTACGCATACGCCTTTAACGTATAGAGCTGCGCTGCATAGGCAGAGCTGTTTCTGCGGTGGTTGTTGGGAATCACTCAAAATCGTCACCCATGGACTGCCTCTCCCCATCTCACGATTAGCGAAGCAGTCGCGCCACACTGCGCTTCCTTTGCAATGTGCGGCGTGCTACAGATTGTTCGCACCAGCCACGCTATCCACAGTGCTCACCTTGTAATATAGATCGTGTAAGTACGTAACTATAGCACCAATATTTGATACGCATGCGCCTTTAACATATAGAGCCGCGCTAAAGTTTCGCATTACGGTGTATCGTAATGGCCTTTGAGCTTATTGGCCCATTCTCACATAGTAAAGCAACCTGAAACTCATATAATCTCGAAGTGCGCCTTTTTGGTAGAAAATCGCAATTATTTGCCCCTTATCCCCTCTTAAAATCCCCATCGTGCACATTACCTAGTAAGCTTTTTATCATGTAATTGAATGGTTGCTAAGCAATGAATTCTTTAATTTTTCAGCGAACGAGAAACCAAAGCCCTACTGTAGCATGGCGCCAACTCCTGGAAAGTGCTGGGGCGGAAAGCGCCACTGGTATTTTGACGAGAAAACAAACAACTGTTATCTTTTTGCTGACAAACGTTGCGGCAAGAATAATAACGCATTTTCATCGTACCAGAAGTGCATGCAAAGATGCAGCCGTAAGTTAGCACAGTTTCTTCATAAGCATGCCATATATGCATGATCACTTGTCGTTACCTTGAGGCCGGGACTCCCCTCGTGTAGCTGATGTCAGTGCCCCAGTAAATGTGATGTATATTGGTAATTGCATGTTACAAATGACATGAAAATGACCACTGCAACAAATGCAAGTAATGACGCAGTAAGTTTTCCATTTGGTATTTCCATCCCATCCTTACCCTTGTGCCTTTTCACGCGTTTGCATTAGATATAGCACTATCATCCATAGTCACAGGATAAATGGTAAAATACGGCTAAGTTCCCTCCGTTTTCACTGCCACACTTTGACAGCTCATTCCGGCGATGGTGTACTCAAGAGGCTTGGTTTAGGGGCTGTGTTTTACCGTGTCAACCTGGCGATCTCGGAAGATAATATTTTCATGACAATTTTCTTTTGTTTTTCAGATAACAAAGCAACTTCAACGTGTGTAAACTGCGAGCAAACGCATAAAAATGAGCTACCTTCAACGATGGCACCCGGCCAGCCCAGCCAGCCCATCCAACCCGTAAATTCCAACGAGATTCCTCTCTATAGGCCACATCAGCTACCGCCCCAACCCAGCTTCTCCAAGAAACACCTTGCGGGGGCCGTACCTACCTTGCCCGGCATTGGCACACCTTTGCCAGCAGGAACAAAGCTTCGATAACTCTGCCAACAATGCGCTTAAAAGATGAAGACTGCTCGTATCTCTTTCATACTGAATGTAGCTTATGAAAAAGTTGGGACACAACTGCCACAATAATAAAACAGAGGATTCCGGCTGTAATACCTTTGCAGTGTATATACCAGCCTAAATTCATTAGAAATCGTACAAAAATGGTGTAACTATGTAAAAGCAAGCGTTTTGCCATGGTTCGTGGGCGATGACACGCCTATGAAACGTTCGGTGAATACGGGAACGGTTGACCGGTTGTCAATTTACGTCGGCGTAGTCGCGTAGGTAAAGGTTACACCGCACCTTGAGAAACGTTGTTACATGTTCTCGTCCCAGTAGCAGCAGACAAGGCCAGTTTCGCACAATATCAATCGGTCAGTAGAATCTGTGAGCATTAGGTAAGTTTACCTAATGCAGTCGAAATTATTTTTCTCGGTGGTGTTATTCAGCACCCGTAAGGTGCTTTCCGATTGCCATGGACCGCGTTCACTGTGTGCTGCTGCATATGAATTGGCGTTCATGCCTTCTGCACCAGAGTAGTAGTTTTCGTATTGTAATGCTGACAACAGCGGCCGCGCTTCAACGGGCGCCAAATACAAGAACGCTCGTGTGCCTAGATATTGAAGCACGTTACGCAACCTCAGGTGGTTATAAACAATTTGGGAGTTCCTCTTTATGGCTTGCCTCACAATTGTATCGTCGTTTTGGCAGGTGAAGCTCAAGTGTTTGATAATTGTGCTTCGGGCGTTTTGGTAGTTCATAAGGACAACTAAAGAAGTGCGATTACCGCACACGGAAGGAAATATAACACATACACCCCCTCTATAGTGCCCATTCCATATGTGTGTTCTTTTGACGCTGTTATTATGAATACCCACCGATGTAAGTATAATTCTAAGCATTTCGGTCCGCGCTACCCAGTGCAACCTGACCAAGTCGATAACCTATCAAATCTATAACTGGTACAACAACACCAAGAAAATCAAAATATTTCCCTTGTAGCACGTCAATATGCATGCTTAAGCACGCTGAATTAAAGTTTTCCTACCGCTTTCGTTTTATTCCTGTAATTGGTTCGCTAGTTTACGCGTATCAAGCATGAATTGAGAGTCCCATGTGTTCTATGGATTGCAATGAAATTATATGGCTATCAACGGTTGTTTGAAACATGTAGGAATGTTTAGCAAATCAACAATCTGCTTAGGAGAGAGACTTTGGAAGCGCAAGAGATGCAATACCTTGCTTCAATGCGTATGCACAAGCCATCTTTTGCGCTAACAGTGAAAATGCTTTATTTGCTTGGAAGGTGGACATGGATTGGACATGGATTATTGCGTTGCCAATTGCTTAAGGTTTTCTGGAACTGTGCGTGCCTTGGCATAGGCGATTACTGATATCTGTGGTGTATCGTAGTAATAGGAAAAGCATAGTGATATCTGTGCTATATAGTAGAGCATAGTAGTAGTCCAGCCACAAAAGAATCAACTATTTGAATTAGCTTCATTACGGAAACGTATATGCCTTCTTTATCGGTGTCAAGTTTGCTATTTCTTAGTCCACCGTGTACAATTTACATTAGTGAAAGTTTTGTGATGCCAGATAGCTGTTTCAGGCCCTTTCTTTTTTGGCTAGAGAGCAAGAGATCAGTTAAGTCAGTGTGCAAAGAATTGTATGTTGACGTGAGTTAGAGGAGCAGGATGATGAAAACGAGTGCTGCTAAAGGTTTGGTGAGACTGCTTTAATGTAAAATAAATGTTTCCTGGGGTTTTCCGGAAGCAGATAGGTGCCAAAATTGCTTAAAAATAAATTGGTTTTACATAGGTTATGACGTTTTTATATGTTATACATTTTGATACCGCACACGAAGTGTGCTAGAACAGCGTTACTTTTAGAAAACGTATGCGGGCAGCGTCTGCGATATATTCAACGTGAATTTCAATTCTTTATTACAGTTGGACTACTTTCGCATTTACAGGCAGTAATGTCTGGATCCTTATCCAGTGAGAAGTATTGGACATATGCAATAATAAACTTAGAAAAGGAACGAACTAATCTTCTCATCAGTGTATTGACTCTAATAGGGGGGACAAAAATAAAAATTGATAAAAAAAGATTCTGGTAAGGTATCAACATAAATAACGAAAATATCAACAAATATTGTCGAATCCTATTTGCTGAAGATGTGGACATACCTTAGGCAATTGAATATCTTTTTCTTCAATTTTTGATGAACACAAAAAAAGAATGCTAGGCATTAGCAAGAATACAGCATGGTTCTGCTTTGTCTATCTGAAAACTAGGGACAGGTTTTAAAACACGGGCACTGCGGATAATTTACCTCCTTGTACGCAGACCAAGTTGCTCTTTCAAATTGCTACTGTTAGGAAACTTGAGCTGTTGTTAGCACGGCAACTCAACTTCTTGCCATCTAAGAAATTGTAACCATCCTTACAGCGAAGCACACACCAACAAACGACTGCACTTTACATTAATTAGATATTTGATATTATGAACGTTTTGTTTACTCCTTTGTGAGGAACGCGGTCGCATTCGCTGCAGTCGTGGTGGCGCTTTCTTGCGTGTTGAGAAACCACAGCCTGCGGTCCACTGAAATGGAATCGTGGAATTACTTGAACTAATCAATGCCTGTGGGCAATAGAGGAATTGCTGATGTACGCGTTCGGCGCACCATCCACTTCCACTGGCACTGACAGTACTTTATCGCCCGAACATAGAAAAACGATGCATGAAAGAACATTCACAGGTGTGCAAGAGGTAGAAAAAAAGATTGATGTCACTACCCGACAATGATTCTAAATTTATACCACCTGGCGTTCTGCCTGGAGGAACACATTGATGTGCCGAAAGTAACTAACGCGCCATATGGGCGGACAGAAAATTGCATGTGTCAATGCATTTAGAGCTGAAAATAAGCCTCTATCAACAAATTTGTGGTGGGTATAAGCAGCTGGCCACTATAAAATTGATGTAACATCGCCGAATGCACGCAGTTCCCAAAAGCTTGCACGGCCGCTGCATGGGGAACTTTTCCTCGAGGGTTTGCTGTACTAACTGTATGGAGGCACCAGAATGGCAGCGTCTGTATCAGAGTGCTGGAAGTGTTTGTTGCCGCCCACAGTGCGTATATCTGTAACATAGATAGACCCTTAAGAATTTTTTTTTTGCATGTCATCCTGTCAGTTCTTGTATAAAAAATGACGCTTTTGCAAAATATCTCACAAAGCGTGTAACAATGCTGGCATACGGTATTGCCTGATGTTTTGAAATTAACGCACGCCCATTGTAAGCTTCCTAATTTGAACCGTCCTTGAGATTTTCAGCTCCTAGATGTGCCCTAAAGCAACTGTTACAAAGCAATTAGCTGAGTTCAGTCTATCACCAATACACAGACTGCCCTTTGTTTAAATGTATGCTACTTCTAATGTAAAAGCTGAACAAATTTAATTGAAGCGGCCACAGAGTTGAAAAATTTTCTGATTTATTAGTTGATAAACAAATGAAATATCTGAGAAAGGCATTAGTGGGGTTCAAGATTACCTGGTGTTGTCGTGCCATATGTAATTGACGAACAATATACGCATCACGGTGGCTTCCTAAACATAAGTGCAGACCTCCCCAAAAATTATTAATATCACGCGAGCGTCGACCGCGCGCCGTGCAAGCGGCCTTGCAGTGGCAACGGGTATTCCTTAGTCGGAAAGGGCAGCAGATGGTGCTCGAAATTGAAATCACTTTACATGCCACCGCATACTTCCGCCGAATACAACGCGGTTCGCCACAGCAAGACCAAGCCTTGCTATGACGCTCATCCGCTAATATTACACTTTTGGGAAACTGACGATCCCTTCTGTTCCGGCAGCATAACAAAGACTTGCTGCTAAGGACATACTTTTGGAGATAAGGGTATTGCCTCCATGTTAGCATCAATGTTGTTTTAGGGGATGTAGAAGGTGCTGCCTCTTTTATGTAGATGTCGAACTCAAAGCAGACTCAAAATTTAAAAGAAACATATTTTTTCGTAAAATTTAATGCAGGAAATGTGACTGTGTCGGCGGCACTCGCCAGCATAACTGGCGAGTGTACACATTACCAAACTGTAATTTACCAAAGTACGTTGACAGGTATGCAGTACTAGACCAACTACTAGAAAGAGCCCCAGCTGAATGGTGCTGTTTCTGCCTATCTTAATCGTCGTGCCTAATTTTTGGGCCTTAACATTGACAGTAAAAGACTCCCGAAGGAATTGTTTAACAAAATTATACGGTAATTTAGAGTATCTAAACGCAGTATATCGTCACGTTGTCAGGATCATGACGAACCAGACAGTGGCAATACGGCGAGACACCGAATCGAAACTATTAGGCAAACCTGCATCCACAAAAGGATTTGCACTCGGGCAGAACTATAGCGACGACCACAGGCGTCGACCGTCGAAGTCTGGCCTAAGAGCCAGAGGTGTGGTCTATATTTAGATGACTTATCGATAATTGCAGTTCAATCGCTGGTGCTCGCTTGCCTTACAGAAGGTGCAACACTATAAGCATAGCACATGGAATCTGCTTACGAAGATCCTCCGACAAGATGGACAAAACTTAGAACCGGTTGCAACAATACTGAATGTTTTGATCCACGTGAGGACGCCTTGCGGCCTGTAATAACTTTAGCAGTTAACTAACTAGTTTAACTAGTTAAATAACTTTAGCAGTTAACTAACTTTAACTTTAACGTAGCAGTAGGTGTAAGAGCGGTGACCAGCAAAAGGATAAACAAAGCGACTGCAAGCACGGAATGCACCAGATGGGGGAGTTTCTTCATAGCAGCAAGGGAGCAAGCCGGCAGTTTAGCGCGAAGTACTGATACACAAAGCTCAATACGAGAAAGTTGAGGCTAAAGGCTTGCCCTTAAGGCGAAGTAACAATTACGTAGGCCTGATAGGTCAATCTCAGGTAAGACAAGTGTCTGTACTCATGATTTCAGGTAAGACGGTATCAGTCAACTTGATAGCGCATTTTCGCGCTTTTCCTACTCTCTGGCGTTCTCTATTATTGGTTATTCGTAATAAAGTGCAATGAAAGCGCATGGCACGCTCCATGCTGCAGCCATGCCCGAGACAGCCAGCTCCTGTAACAGTGTACCTTTCATCGCCATAGCCGAGAGAAAAAGCAGCCTATACTTCACTCCCGAGAACAAGCTTGTATAGAATCATTCATTGAGATAGGTGCCCTCAAATGTGTTCCTATCAAAAAGGCGTCCCTTTCCACTATCACAACTAGGAATCTCCTTTCACCTGTTTTAAGCGATCAACAGCACCAGGCTCTCAAAGCTGACGCTGCTATTTCTGAACGACAACATCTTCTTTGCAATACGCAACACCTACTCTTCGTCAGTTTCAGTCTATACTGATGTAGGCTGTTTTTGCGCAGACTATGTGTGTACGACAGATTCGCACACAAATTATCGAGCGCCAAATTGGCTCTATAGCACAGTCATTAGCACTACCAGCTCCCAAACAGCTAATTTCCTGAGCAGTCTTTCTTGAATCCAAGTAGCGGTTGTGGGCAACTGTCCTTTAACGTACGGAACTGTTAAGGCTAAGGGACTCGCCCAACAGAATGATCGCAGTGATGGTCGCGGCATAATGAATGCAGTGAGAGAGGACGCAGCAAACAAATTTTCTAGCTTTTGATTGTTCTCACAGCAAGCAGACCAGTTCGAAGATAATCACTGGTTTATTTTTTACTTTCAGGCGCAATAGTTCACCGCCTAAGTCCAGCGGCAACCGCAAGCTCGGTGTGCTGCCCCATTTTTGAACAATGTACTGCGTATGTAATGCAAGCACTTTGCAAGCTGCTCACGCATGAACAATTGCCTACGTAAGGTGCATTGTCTATTGCAAATATACCAATCTAAAAGAAGCGCGGCATTACAACATTGAGAACGACTTATTTTTTTAACAATGGTTATACGCATTGGGGTCAGGACTGCGTTACCGCTCCGCCCTTACATAAGAACTTTCGATATCATCGAAGCAAATGCGCAGGAATGAAGCTACTATCTAGCATCCTAGTCTTCCTGTCTGTCGCACAAGCTCATGGTAAGATGTAAGTAGCACGTTAAGTCGCTGGCGGGTAAAAACCTAGATGGCAGCTCTCTCGATATTTTCAAACTATCTTGCCTGATGGTTTGTTGAAGAAGTGTTCATCGTAGAAACAGCCTTAATGTGAGAAAACAGAATTTGCTAGATCGCTATGACAAGCCTCATTCGTACACTACAGATAGAAAATGCTGTGGAGTACAGACACTGCCGTAGATTCATACACGCACAAACGACAATCAAAACTTTCTTTAGAAAACATGCATACTGTTGTGAAAACTGGAATTTTTTAGGACTTTCATTCTCTAGGCACATTTAACCATATAAGCATCGGCTACAAAAGACGCCATGATCAGGACGTCAGAAATTACCTAATCAGTCTAGTAATTTAACGCGGGGTAAACATTAGTACGTCAACGTTGTTGCATACCATTACATTATAATGAAACCATCACGGACAACACTAGAGACTGCAATATGTATGCACTATTGGTAAACAAAATTTCAGCTCATTGCTAGTGAATTCAGTAAGATGCAAGCACATATCTTAAGCCCCGATTTCTGCAAACATTTGTCTATATGTATGACAGGGTTTGGTAAGTGACCAGCGTGTGCGAATGGCGAAAGGGCTATTCAACGCGATGATTGATTCGGGGCTACTAACTGTGTCATGTTTACTGCATCCTTGCATACGAGCGATTTATATTTGCCGCAAAAGTTTCTGCAAGTAAAAGATATGTTTTTGTTCGCTGTTTACTTAGACTAAATTTGCATAGGGTAATTGCTAAATTTCCATCAGGTGCACTTATTCGCGTTGGAACAAGGAAGCACAATGCCTTAGCGTACATGATTACCAATTATTTTTTCCGTTCCTTACTCATAAATGAGAATGCTGTCTAGATGGATAACTCACGTACAGCGATATGTCAAGAAATAAACCGCAATGTAATAAAGCCGTAAGTGAAAACTATCTAGATGTAAGTAGCAATTCAAATTGATAACCTACACACACTAAATCGCCGATTTTTTTTGTTGGTTATAGTTGCAAAAAAGTAAAATTGATTTCAGGAACGCTGCATATCCCTATTTTACTAAACAGAAAACATCAGTGCTCTGAAGAAGTGAAAGCTTCTATGTCCTTATTGTCCTTATCTTTCGTTCAATAACACGAGCTTTCAAAGAAAGAAAAAAAAGAAACATAGCTACACTTTCTTGTTTTTCGTAACAACATCTACCTAATTATTGCTCCTCTATTGTCATTACCGACATGGGGAATCTTGTCAGATATACACAATAAAGTCAATAACTTAAAGAAAATTTGATACATGAGAGGGGCAATGCCGTCGATACTGCAATTTGTCACACACGATTTCTTGTCTCGAAGGCGTAAAGGGAAGTCTGAATGACACAGCAATGAACAAGCCCGAGATTCGTTTAGGTCTCATTGTGTTATTTGCTGCGTAACACGGCTCACAAAACACGTGGTGGGGCTTGTCGGTGATGCACTACTTTTCTTTCTTACGAAATGAATCCAGTGCTACTTTCCCGTCAAGTCTTTCTGTGTTCTCGTCTTAAAAAGTGGTGCTGGATTACTTTCATAAGAAAAAAGAAACATGGCTCACAAACGGTAATTATAGCGCACTCATTGAAACTTAGCCACCATGGCAAGGTGTCGGGCCGGTTAGCTCATTTCAGACCTGCGGAATGTCATAGATCATGTGCCACCACAACAGGTGACAAGGTGATCGTTGTCCCCTACAGCAAGCTTTGGCGAAAAAGTTGGCGGTGTAGTAACTCTTTAGATATATTTGGCCAATTTACTGCTATTGGCGATGTACGTGATTCTGGGTGGGTAATTTATGATAACATATTTTATTAATTATTATTATGAGAGGCCACACATACCCATTGACCAATGTTGACATCAAATTATTTCATAAAGAGCGTCTCATAGCAAGTGACGAGTACGCTGTGACGCAACTTTGAATCAAATAGGTTAGTTTAAGATTGACATATACCCTCACACTCAAGTTGAGGTGAAGGAGGGTCATTGAAGAGTATTTGACCCAAGTTGGCTCTCTCAGCTCAGTAGCCCGACGCTCTGCCAATTTGAATACTGGCTATCCAGGAATTCAAGAAGGCGAGAAAAACAGTCAGGCGCGAACACACTAAAATACGCAGAAACAAAGAACAACCTGGGTGAAGCTCGAAAACATTGCTAACGGAATTAAAATGTAAGACAAGAATAAGGCGGATCGCTTATTTTGCGTCGATCTCATGTCATGTTTGAAAATCCCCTACGCGAAGTCCTCCTGTGACATCTGCCAAACATGAAGCAGGAGATTATTGAGCGGCATGGAGGACAACGATAAAACCTTATGACCACGTCTCCGGCTTCATGTAATGCGTACACCTCACTTCCGAGGCTCATTTGAACATTAAAACACAAAAATAAAGAAAAGGTAGAAGTTCATATAAGGTACAAAAATTTCAAACTATTACGGATAGAGAACTAAACCAGTTGGAAAATGTTGAGAAAAAAATATGAAGAATATATTTTCTATATGTCGTTTGTTGGATACCCCCTTCGCAACAAGTTGAATACGCTACAACTAGAACACAAGGAAAATCGGCATACTTAGGCGCTCCGCTGTGATATGGTCCTAATCACACTACAAGTTTAATAGCGGCCTGCAGCTACCAACAGCTGGACAAACTGCGAGATACTTAGGCTGCAGTAGGTTTCCAATGGAAATGACATCAGTGGTGGCCACGTTTAGGTACCATTACAAATCGCGTAGTCTTAATCACGAGTTTACCAGATTACTGATGGTACAGTCTCCGTGTTCGTAGTTACTGAACCTTTAAAAAACATTTCTCAGAGAGTTTTGCTATCTTTTGCAGTAACAGTTCATGGCTGTTTATGGGATCTGACTCTCTGATAAAGTTAAAGTTCTTGGAGGCTAATGCAAACATTTACAATAGTTTCTCATCAGTGCTCAGTCAAGGCATACTAGTCGAGTCACGATGATGCCTTATGTGATTTTGCTGCAGTCCGAATATGAGCGCTGAAGTCCTGTGCGCATCAGCAGTCATTTTAGCATCGCCTACTTGTGTATTCATCGTTAGGAAATTTATTAGATCGCTATGATCAATCACCTGGACCGTATATTCCAACGGCTCTGTGACTACTTATGCCTTATATTGGGGTCACTATGTTCTGATGAAAATTCTCAGCTACTTAAAACAATAAGCGGGCGATGTGCAGTTGGGCTAAATATGCGACCATCTCGCAAAGTAGAAAAGAAGTTCATACACACCAAACCTCAGTATAGAAAAAGTATTATATAAAATATGAGTCGCCGCTTATATTTTTCACATGTCTTAAAAATTAATTCAAAGATATTACACATTTGTTGAAGAAATTATACTTTCCAATGCTCTTTTACACGTTTGTTAAAGAAATGATACTTTATAATGCTCAATAAAGGTATAATTTCACCAGGTGAGGCACTAAAATACGTCACCGACGAGGTTTAGCAGATGAGTACGCTGAAGGTGAATATCAAATAATAACAGGTGAAAGAGAAATTGCCCTGTAAGAAAGAATATTTATTTGATTGGTAAGATGGAGTAATTTTCTTCACGAAAGGGGGCCTCAGACTACGTTTGTCCGAGAACAACCTATAAACCATTCCCTCAATAGTGAATAATCGTAGGAGCGGAGTGAATCATTCTACTGACTAGGTTCGTACCAATACAAATTTATTGCTCCGAAATAGACTTATTTGTTTCTGAAAAGATCTAAAGCTCTTCCAGGATTTCAAAAAACTTTCTATGAATTGCTAGTGTCGTCTGCCAAAGTGCTACTGCCAAATTTGTGTGAAAAGCTTGCGTATACTACAGTTGGGGCGCGCCATTTTACGCATTAGGGCGCCAATAGCCCGTTACGTGTACTTCTGTAACTTAGAATATGTCACCTACAGAAACTTCACTACTTCATCAACTGGGTGTACGTCCTGCCAGAGCCACCACCTGTGACATCGCTTATACCATTCGCTGGTTATGGACCAAACGTTACAAAGGCATGGTAGTATGTGCTACGCAGACTGGTCGAAACCTACGAACTACCCAAGCAAAACTTTATGTTACCATATTACGTTTAGCATAAAACCAGTATAGGCACATTATCGACAGGTAAAATGGCTATTGTGTCTTTGAAACGACCGCGTTGCTAATCTCTTGAAACTACATGAAACTTTTTCTCAAAAATCTTCTTGGGCTCTACCGCTGAAAAAGAAATTACTTCTCTCTGCTCAATCCATGACTAAGAATGGCTGATTGATAATACTATTTTTTTTAGAAAAGAAGACGCACTTGCCTGCTGAACATTGAACTTTAAACATTCGCAGAAATAATATTGACACTGGACAATGAGATAAAAACAATCTTTTTAATCCCACTCAGACCAATAAAATGGTGTACCGTTTCAGCTTCGTCTAAGAAAATGCACAACAAATGTAAGAAAGAACCATATATTGGCAGCTGTCATCCATTGTATGGTTTATGGTACTACGACCCTAACAGATATTCCTGTAGAGAGCTGACACCAGGCACATGCGCCTCTGGGCGAAATTTGTTCCCCACCCTCAGCGTATGCAAGAAAACATGTATCCGTGAGTACATCCTTTCTTTTCCATTCAAGTTTCATCAAAATTTTTCGTTAGTAGACATTAGGTTTCAATTCGATATCGTGACTAATTCTGCAATACTTAAATGTTATAGCAAATCAGTTGTTCTGATGGTGGTGGAAGGTTCATGAAAAAGAATTCTACTATGCTCTATCACAAAGCTACCAAGGCTACAATCCGTTCCCCAGAGCGGTGGATGTCAGTTTTTTTTTACTTTCATGAGCCTTCTTTTACTTTTGGTGTTCTGCAAATGTGGTAAAGAAGTTCTGGGGACCTGATTTTCCATATTTGGCAAATGGTATATTGGGCAATATGACAAACCAGTTCTGCAGAACGGATTTGCCAAATTCAGCGTCCTTGGGCTTCAACTTGTCGAATGAATTCGACAAAGCTCTGCGATCTGCTGGCCTCCTGGTTAGCCCAGATGATAGAGTGACTGTGCCGGAACAGCTTTGTTCCCGTGTTTGATCCCTGCACCAAGGCAAGGTTTTCGCCACGTTCGAAAGCTTATTTTCGAAAAGTCCCTATTGATTTTCTTTCTAGCTCCATGCTATAATGTAAATGACAGAACGTTCATTTTCATATGTAACTCCTACAAAAACCAAACCATTTTGTAGGTAATAAGAACATGTACCATTATAGTTTGGAGATTTCTTATATCATTCACTATGAATGATATTTAGCGAAAATAACTGTCTAGTATTTAAAAAAATTCTCGTCTTTAATATACCTTGGTAATGTTTCAGCGCTAACACTGGCGAAAGCAAAAATATGCCTGAAGCTACCCATTGAGGGCCCGTGTGGACCGCTGTATGTCTCTTGGTACTATGATAATGCAAATCACTATTGCAAAATGTTCAACCGCACCATCTGCGGTGGTGGTGGGAACGATTTTGTGACGGAAGAGAAGTGCCAAGCTATATGCCTGCGTAAGTATAAGTTGAATGGCAAATAGCGCCGGAAGCAGTCAGCAATCTTTTTGGTGCCGAATACACTTACTTTAGTGAGCTGAAAGTGTTATTACAAGCCTGAACAGATATTATTGTGTCCATGTATATTATACAATCCTTAGGTATGCTGGCACACACATTTCTTGGGCAGTTGTTTCGTGTATGCTATGCATGTGAGTTTTCACTGTCAATTTACTGCTAACATTAGCTAGGGGTAATAAAGCGAGATTGAGCACTCTGCTAATTACGGGCATCTTATCGTGTAAAAACAAACAGATTACTTCGAGCATATAGCTACCTTCCATGCTCTCCATTCCTATTTTTGTTAACTTTAACCCTTCAGTCATCTTTTCAGTTGGCCCTTCGCCAGTATAGGAATGATAATGTTATAACATTGCGCTACAAAATAGTGGGTCACACATGCGTTCATGATAATATTGTTTCATGCGCGCTATATTTAAGTAAGACACGCGACGTTGGAATCGAACATTTCACAGGAATTCGCTTTTTCAAAAAATTGGATTTTTATTCTTGCGCTGAAATAGAAGGCGCTATATGATAGCACGAACTTGTCGCGAGAATGAAAATGCCACGAAGTGATTAACTAAGATGGAAGATGTGCTGCCTTTGTGTTTTGTAAGCATACGATGTGGAAAATTCACTTTCAAGAAATCGCACCGCTCCAACCTTTTCAATCACAAGAAAGAAAAAAAAACTCTGACGATACCTAGTGAAACCCCCACAGCTGAAGCACACGAGTGGTCGTGCCCTTACAACGAAGCTTGTGAACCAGGCATAAGCATCATTTTCATTCGGTGCTGCCACAGTGCTGGGCCTTGAGTAAATTTTTGATCTCACAACCTCCAATTATGAACTCAATTGAAATTGTACTTGTGCGCTTTGCTCCATATGGACCCTCTCGATGTAGAGATTCTGTAGTCTATGGAAATCAGAGATGAAGCAATGAATGCAACATTGCTTCACAGAAGAACAATTAGGCAGTTCTAATTTTCATTTATGTGTCTCTCCATACAATGCAGCATGCACTGTGTACCCATTCAGACTAACACAAGATTCACTTCGCTTACACTGGCAACTTATCGAATCCTATAACTTTGTGGTGATGGTGGTCGTGTTGCAAACACTTTGAGAACACCGGAAAACTCAAATACGAATGTAAGCATTAGAGATCAATTTCGCTAATTCAGGAATTACATTGCTATATACACTGCTAATTGGGCAGGCATACTGAGCCCTAGTGCAATGCAGCTGACAGTCTTCTAAATCAGTGGTTTTTCGAACATTCAGTATAGCACAAGGTCGCGTCTACCGCTTGAGCGCATTACTACCGGTGGCTTCTGTGACAGACGTGCTTAGGCGAAGAAAGCTGTGCAACTAACTTTAAAGCCATGTTTGAGGTCTCACATCACTTGCAGTGGTGACGACGTGTAACACTTCAGTAATGAGGGATAATCTGTCGAGCCGCCTCACCATCTCTAGTAAAACTGTACGACCTATCGTTTACCATTTTCGCAGGCCGGCACAGCAGACGCTCGTTTGAAAAAATGACTATAATTTGCAGTTAATAATATTGAAGGGCATGATAAGTGTACGCTGCCTAACCAAGACAATGATCCGACACGCTGTGTGCAGGCGCTGTATTGCAAGTGCTTCTGTTGAAAAAGGGCTCCTCTAGCGTCTTGCAAGTCATAATTTGGCGCCCACAAGAAACAGCAAGTTGCTGCTCCTGCAAGAGATCTGAACACTACGTACAAGATTTTACGTCTTCCAACGTGTGTCTCACAATGCGAGAGGAAGACAATACGCCTCCTCTGGCTTCGATACCACAATGCGCAGTTTTGCTGCATCTATAGAGCGCATGTAGCATCTGATTGTCGTGAACAAATTGCTCACATTTGAGCTAACCTCCGACATTCCTCGTCACTTTGTCAGTACGTTCCTGCAGAAACACACCCGTCTCAAACAGTTGTTTGCGAGGCAAGAAGGATCTTGCACGTGACAGTCATGAAAAGCCCCATCCACTGCCCAAAATAGCGTCTTCATTCACACATTTTGAGTCTGGTCTGTTTCAAAGAACATTTTTACAATAAAAGTAGGTAGCACCGAGGCCATGTAATGCAGATATTTATACACCAGAACATCTCCGCTAGCTAGAAAATGGCTGGTGCGGATTAGGCGGTTTTGGGTATGTGCATTCACCACCGGGCTGCCTAGCCAAGTTCCCAAAGTAAAAAAAAATCACCGACCAAGTACTCTTTACAGATGGTTAACCAGCAAAGCTTAAACGTGTGGCCCCGGTGTTTATCGCTGGGTTAATCTCGATGGTTCATTATATGACGCCTTGGTAGTCTGCCGGATCCTCGGTAGGCAGTTGCTCGTGGCGTTGATGATCGAAAGCTGCCTGCTCCTAAGGCGTACGTATGACGCGTGGCCTACACATTTCGGAGCTTGAGAGAAAGTGCTGCGCACGCACTCGGCTGCGTCGGAGAGCAACGACGTCACTATTGGGGCAGCTAATCGAAGACCACTTAACACAAGGCCGTTCCACTCCGATCCATGGCGTCATATCAGCTGGCCAGACTGCCATAGACTCTAATTTGAATGCTGCGAAGAAGGCAAAAGTTATTTTGACGTCACTGCTTTCATCCCGCTAGCCTTGTCAATAGAAATTTGGGGCCAGGTAGCACGACGTCATGGATCGGAGTAAACAGGTCTTGTGCTATCTAGGTCGTGTTGACTAATCGCGGGCCTCTCTTTCTCTCACATCTTTTTTCGCGCATGTAGGCGGGGTTGTGCCAGAGCTTTTGGCGTACAGGCGGCCGACAGACAGACGGCCACACGGATGAGCGAATCGGCTAGCCATAAGCAGCTTCGTTGCAAAATAGTTCGCCTGATTTTGCGCAGATAGTTTGTCAGCTCAGAGCGCACAATAAAGGCAGTCGAGAGCCTCAAACCTCAATGATCGCCTCAAACAATTGCAGGAGTGTCGGCTAATCTCTAACTGAATTCTTTGGACTGGTTGGATTCAGGCCATTTCACGCGCAAGCGCATGGGCCCCGTCTGTGAAATCAGTGACATTATGCGCGTAGCCGCGAGGGAAGCGAGTGCCAGCGAAGGTAAGGAGGAGCGTACTAAGTGTGCGGCAAAGCAACATCACCTAGAGCAAAATTCTTGGTAGTCTTGAGCGAAATGGGAAGTGAGGGAGAAGGTGGAGTGTCGAGGAAGAGTAGGGTAAGCGCAGGCACACTGGGTTGACCTTCTCTGCCAGTAGCTACGGGTTCTGTGTGCGCTATGTATATATCTGGTTTGTCGCGTCTTCGAGAGGCCGAACGTAGAGCGAGAAGAAAGGAGCAGCGACGCAAGCGGCGGCAGGCCGAGGGCGACGTGAGAAGCCGATGTAATTTCCAACTGCCGAGCACGAACTGAACAAGTCCATCAAAAGACCCTCGCTTGGCATACCCACTAGGCTATATAAAAAGAAAAAAGGTGAAGAGGAAAAAAGAATGGTGTGAATAGTGCGTTGCCAAATTGCTTGAAATAAGAAAGACTGTGCATTTACTTGCAGTGTCTTACCATCTTTCTCAATGGTAGTTCATAAAAATCAAGAAATGGAAGTAAAAAACACAAAATAAATAATAATCCTTGAAAGAACTGCCATAGTTACGCAAAACGAAAGCCTTTTTAAACGTATTGGGCGCGATGCACAGAATTGGAAAAGCACCCATATGCTTTCGCGTAACTCGATTCACGAAGTGAAACGTCCCTAACTTTTTTGATGGACCTTTGAAGCATCATGCAGTAGGAAGAAATTTTTGATCTCCAACTACATGGGTAAGCGGCTTACATGCGAGTCAGCTGCCGCTGCTTGAGAAGAATACAATGGCGCCAAACTTTCTTTTGAACTCCTGGGATTTCTAGTGTTACAAGAAAATAGAGGTTGATAAATCATTCCCCGTACACTGAGTTCAGCTTAAGAGAACACAGTATGTACCTCGTTGTGCTGCCGCTGGAAGAGAATAAGAAAAATCATTTGGTGCGAAGCAACAGCGAAGGCCTTCTATGGTTGCGTTAGTCTGGTTCGATTACTCCCGAAAGGCGAAGGCAATTTCTCGAAGTACGATGATGTTTTCCTTCAGTACCTTATACACAATCATGCTGTAAGTTATACTAAAAAAATCTATCAGAAAATGCCTCCATTATATACCCCGCCAATAACTTTTCAGGGTGAACAAATTTGCAACGAAACAGAGAGACTTGTTTCGTGCCTTATTATCAATAAACACAATTTCTTATAATGACGTCTCGATAAAGGTATCCACCTAAACCCAGAGTTGTTCCATTTTTTGCTTCAATTGGGAACGCAACTGCGGAACCAGCTGCGGACATAGAGAAAGCATTCTTGCAAGTTGGCGTTCAATCAAAGAACAACAATACCTACCGTCAGACATGGTAGAAGTCATTGTCAACGAGCCCTAGTTATGATGAATTGGGAGAATGGGAAATAAAATGAGTTTCACTCCGGGCAGCACAAGGCCTATTTCTGTTAGCCACGACAGTAAAGTATCACTTAGCACAGTGAACGACCTCGTAGTCGATATCGCTGGCTTTCTGCGCCGTTGTTCCTATGTAGACAATCTAAACAGAAGAACCTGAACAAAATAACCTGCAATGAACACTTGCCTAACCTCAAGAAACAATGAACAATGCTGGGATGGAGGTGAGAACAATTGCGTGCGAATTTCGCAGTTCTCGAGAATTGCTTTAACACTAGAAAGTAAGAACTTAGTGTTGAGCTATACGGAGTGCCTATTCATGCCACATGGCAACGGAAAATATTAGGTATGAGGGTTGGCGACCATTGTTTACACCTGCATGAGTCTTCTATCAATTATACTGACAGCACGAAACTGAGACAAAGCACATTGTGCTAAAAGCCACTCCGTATCGTTGAAATCCTAGGGTCGCTTGTGTCTGACAAGTCAACATCATCAAAATATTTCTCCGAAGGCTGTGTTGAGTGAACATACATTAGAATTTCCTGTTTTTTGGATGACTCCAAGATTTTGATGTATAGCGCAGAATTTTAGTGAAGATACTAACTTTATCGTGGCTGCGATATATTTAGACAAGCGAAAAATATTGGTAAGAAGATCATGCCCAAAATCTCTGGTTTTCGCATCGCGTGTATTGAAATGTGACATTTCGGTTAAAGGTTGACGCTGTGGCACCTGAAGGGCCAACTATAATAACATAATGAAACACGAGTGCGTCTCCTACATAAACCTTGACATATCTGTCCATCAGGAGCAGCAGAATCAGCTCTCAGGAGGCCCAAAAATGACTCGCAGCTAGCTTAGCATAATTAGCCTTTCGACCTGACTAAGGTTCCACACAAGCAGGATGCTGAAAATGACGATGTGATATCCTAGTGGGCCCCCAGAGCAAGCATTTAATGCTAGTGAAGTGGTCAACCATTAGACAAGATGTAATGCTTCTGTGTTCTCTTTTTATAAGATTCGGTGTCTACAAGAATTGTGAGTATAAGTTAGTTAGCGTACACAAAACATAGTTTCTACCAGACTGCGCAATTTGGTTTACGGTGTTTAAAACATTTCCATGGCTATTTAAAACAAAGGTACCTTTACGTATGCGACATAAACTTTTGTAACGAAATTACATAATTTTGTTAGCTCGGGCACTGCGAATGGCTGTCTTGAGCCCCAACTCTGAATGAGTGCGGGCACATTTATGTGATATTCAGTAGAGCGCCTCGGTAATGCCAAAAAGTTTCGGACAGATATGCAGGCGCTAATTGAAACGTTTGTTTAAAGAGCTTGGTTATCATGGTGGTCGCTAGTACAGCTGCAATGCGAATAGGCTTCATGTTATTTGGGAAGTTCGATGCACTTTAGAGAGTTTTAAAAGCAGGTGCCATGGTGAACGCAAGTTCCTTTTTTGTCTACACTGTTGCTATCAGCCAGCTGACACACACCGTTTGCCCCAAAGGTAACTGAAAGTATCAATAACAAGTTGCGCTGCTACACCCTCAAGACTACATAGAAGACAAATTTCACGACATGGTTATTTTTGGCAAAAGGTTTTGCTCATGCAAGCATTCTCTTCAGATAACGAAAAACAATTGAGCAGTTTTAGTTGAAACTAATATCCGCAGCGCTTGCGTAAGGCTATTAGGGTGCAGTGTTTCCTTGCTGGCTTGAAAACAAATGATCTATATGTTGGAATAAGATATACATTCTCAACGCATCCTTGTTAAGGTGGTAGCGTAGCATGCATGACCCAAAGCCCCACGAACAAGTGTGCGCGAAATTCGCTCTTCCTCAATTGGATATGCAAGGAAGAAAAATTCCTTGTTAGATGCATTACATCATGAAAACTTTAGTGCCTGCGTTTAACTGTCGTGGCAGATTGAGTACCATCAAGGCGGAAGCTTGGGCTGCAGTTAGGTCTACATCAGCAGCGCTAAAACTGGGGAAGAGATAAGGAAAGTAACGGGTCCTACGTCTTCCGTCTGCTCCACATCACTGCCCACACATCGTAGTTCCCAAATATTGAGAATATTAACTGAATGTTTGTCTTTTCTACGTACACGTTTGTTTAGTCTTCGCGTCCGAAAGGTTAGTATTGTATGGCGAATTACAGCAACATTAACACTCCTAATTACCTTCCTAGAGAATGGGATTTTCTATTTGTTGCGACGCAACGCGCACACTGGAAACTCTCCTTCACTAAGGATGCACTAACACATTACTGGCATCTTTGTACTGCCATGCACTTGCTTTGTGAAGGTCTCTGAGGTGATCTGCCGCCCTGCCGATGCTGTGGTGGCTACTCTACCAAAACTCATGTCCTCTGGTCCTGTCCCTACACGCCACTCATCGCCCTATTCCGAGCTGAGCTCCATGTCTAATCCTACAGCTTAAGTAGGTGAACTGAAAAAATGAGAGTGCATGAGGGATTTCATTGTCACCACGCTGGAAAACGTGGTGAGTGAAACTGCAGACTATGGATCTGACTGTGTTACCTTCCTGGATAAATATTGCGCTTTATTCTCTCGCGTTTGCACACGACTGGTGATCTACTTCTCTCTCTGCTTCTTTCAGTCTTTTCACCCCGTTAGCTGTTACCCCAGTGCGGTGTAGTAAACAGGACCTTTCTTTGGTTAGCCATGCAGCCTCTCCTTGTCGTTCGCTCTTTCTTCCTTGGCTGAAGGGGAATTATGTTCTGTTATAGTCGATAATAGCGAGGCAAGACAACTATTACTATTTTATTTCCGGTCAATTCTATTTAGTAAATCATGAATGCGGAAATAGTGTGAGTGATTTTATTCCTTATTTACAGACAAGAACAAACCTTTGTGCAGCTTGCGGCCCAGTCCAGGAAAGTGCTTGGGAAGCACACTACAGTGGTATTTTGACGACGTCAGCAACAGCTGTCGTAAGTTCGCAGGTGATCTCTGTGGCAAAAACGACAATTCATTTTCATCGAAGCGGAATTGCATGGAAAGATGCAGCTGTAAGTCCACACTGTTTTGGCATACCCTGCAAAAACAGCTACGCTTTTCTGACATAAACACCGGCAACTCTCTGGTAACTGTACATGATTACAAAGCCACAACCTATGCAGTAATAAAAACCTGTCTTAACTGTTACCTTAGTGAGAAGGACTCGCAGAGTGCAGCCTTATTTCCATAGGTGAACTTTATAGAAACATTTCAGGAAAGAGGGGAATCGAAATTTTTTCTACAAATCAATTCACTCATTAAGTTTCTTCCAACGTTACCAGAGATACGTCTAGAGCTAGAGCTTGAAGCTACTTGGCTTCTTGGTTGTATTCGCGAATTGTCCTCTCCAAGAGCAGGTGCAAGTGGAAGTCGTTGACCAAGGAACCAACTGGTATTTAATAATTCAGCTTTCAGAAAAAGAACAACCACGCCTCAGTTCAACTACTCGGCGAAAATATTTCCACAAACTTGGCGAAAGCGGCCATTCTCCTCAAGCACTGCACCACAAACATTGGACCTAATATGGTGCATGACACAGAGATGCGCCATGCGACACAAAGCAGGCTCTCCCTTGATCGCATGCGCCATCGACTTATCAGGCCTAAGACACGCAAGCTCCGAAGCACCACGTGACCAGATTGCCGCGCTCAGAGCTGTGTCATCATGTAGTGGGAGGGGCATGTCGGTTGTTGTGGCGAGCGACGGGCGGAATCTCGGCAATACGCACAAGCTTCTGAACAACTGTTTCTGACTCCAAAGGTTGCACTGAACAAAAAAAACGCCACTTATCTCTACATAACAGAAGACTTAACTGTGTTGAAAGAGGTAGAAAATATTTATATATAACATTATTGCTTCACTGCTGTTGTGATATGGAAGCGCGTGCAAACAAGAAAGCTTACTTGTTTTGGTATTTCAACACTTTAAAGAAAATTTCTTTTGTATGGCTTCATAAATTACCGGTGCAAGTTGAAAAAACACTTCAGTGCCTTTGAACTATTCCGTAATTATAAGCATGAGCTGTAGTATACATTAATACACTGTTGAAAAATTGCAGCTCGTAATGAGGACAATCAATTTTCACACACTTGGGGTTGACGCTTACGTACTATTTAGGTGTGGGTAAACGCAGAATGAATTCCAAGCAAACCAGAGCTCTCATAATGACCCCCAAAAATATTGCGCAGTCCCTGTTGGTTATTCAGCGAACATGGTACAAAAAATTCAAGCAACAACCACTAAGCACTCATCAAGGAGGCCAACCCAAACGTATGCTTACGTGACTGTGTCCTTTTTATCTTTTATCCCTTCTAATATCTTTGTTAAAGTTCTTCCGAAAGATCTCGCGGAAGCTGTTACAATGGCAATTATGTAATTATTTTTAGAAGTTATGGCGTCAAGAAAAAATCCAGGGAAGGAATAATGAAATGAGTGACTCCGATACTCGCGGCAAAATACGTCCCATCTCATATTCGCGCAGACCTCGACAAACACCCCAAATTTTAACACCCGCCGATCGGCCATTAAGATTGTGTGCTGCAATATTGAACATTCACAGGCCGAATCCCAATCATGTAAAAAATAATGACCGTCGCAAAACATACTTGCATACAGGCGCGTACAAACAATACATGCAAAATCATACATAGAGTTTAGCTACTTGCACTACGGTGGGGGGGATTCCATTGCTATTTGGCCAACCACCACCTACTTCCCATCCCACCCGGACGGTATGGTACGGCGTTGTAGAACACTGTCACCATGCGGCGGCTTCGTTTATAGTGAGTCAGCGGGCTGCTCCAATGCCGCAATTTTGTCGGTACTTGGGTCCCCGCTGGCACGTGGCCTCTGTGGGCATTCACATGACGGAAATTCGTGCAGCATAAAGCCATCGCATGGTGCACTAATTATCCTTCTTTGGCCATCCGCAACCCTTTCTTCATCACTGACCTGCGTGTACTTCAGTTAGAAGGGACATCATTTTTGGATCTCTCGAAGTGCGTGACCCTTCTAGACGGATCCTAATAAGATACATCTCTGTCGTGCTCACCGACGATGATCTGACCATTTTGTGTAATCCTATTTGCTTTTATTGTGAAAAAATTCCCCGACCATTACGATACTCCAAAATGCGAAATTTGAGCGCAGCTCAATACGTATTCTCATGTCGCAATATATTGAGGCAAAGAAGTTGATAGAGACTAGTAGCAGAGTCGACTTTCGTCGAATATCTAATCTGCCGGTCAAACGCGACATGGCTCGTCGAAGTACCCAGTGCAATCATTGATGTCGCGTGGCTTCCAGAACGTACTACACACTTCGCGTCGCGCGTACAATCAGATTACAAAACAATCGCAAACCATGACAATTGAAACAAGTGCAAACGAATGTAAACCGAGCAAACCAAACACGCGCGAGCGAGAGCTGACGCGGGCATACGATACTACGAAACGAGCGGACCGGCTCAGACCAGTTACGAGCCCGCATGGAGATGAACACATCATAATTGGATTTATCCGCTCTTTTTGCACATGCGCGAGGAGCAGTGATTGTGAGAGAGAAAGGCGGGGACTTTAGGTCCTTGAGATTTCTCTTCGCCTAGGTACTTACTACGGGGACGTCGCTCGAAGTCATCGCTCGCAAGGGGTACGAATTGTAGGCGACGAGCGAACGCGACAGCCATCTCCATCGCGTCGCTTGTCGCTGTCGCGCGCAAGATCGCTTGCATGGGGTTTATACTTTACGCCACCGATGCCACTTGCGCCAACGCTCAACATATTTTAGAGCTACGCTCTAAAAATGTATTTCATGCAAACTCTCATCATGAACGTCTTCTATGGAAGCGTCAATTAAGGTGTTTTATGCTGGGGCACGGAATGCTTTTCCTCTGGTTTAGAACTGCTGAACGTGATCACAAAATGGTGCATTGGAACACGGCGCGGAATAGTCGCCTGACCCGGCACCCTCTGGTGCTGATAAGGTAGATTTCCCGGTGGCCGATTGGGGCACAAGTAGCGTGCTTTATGGTAAGCGGCATGTTACCGAATAATTTTCATGATGGATG